>NC_090742.1:79761517-79776517 GCF_036898095.1 Palaemon carinicauda | reverse complement strand
AACTAGTACAGCTTTGGTGATCACGGCGATACACAAACCCTTTCACCACGCTAAGGATATCTAGGTTGGTAGTGTCGTGGGCTTCTGTTTCAGAGGTCCCGAGTTCGCGTCCCCCACCAGGACGTGGATATCATGAGACCTTCTACGGGGGGGGGGGGGTACTCCCCAGGGTGGCACCCAGGGAAGGGGGGGGGGGAGGTTAGAGGGGGCTAGTGATAGTCCCTGCTGGCTTATGGTCGCCCGAGCAGAATGATGTAAATCGTCTGAGTGGAGACCTAAAACCCGCAACTTCAACTTTAACTTTAAGGTATCCCCACTCAGAAAGGGTTTAAAACATATGAATAAACACATGCATGACTTCTCATAAACTATCAATTCCATATTGAGGAATGAGATAAAATCTCTTTGATGTATATTTCCTGTTACCACCATCAACGAAGTTGGGAAGAAGTTATGTTCTCGCCCCTATCTTGACCGTTTGTTTATGAACAACTTCCCGACCACCATTTTATTCACAGAGTAATGAAACTTTCAGGGATTAATTTTCATGTTGAAACGTGAAAGTGATTAAATTTTGAGAGTCCAAGGTCAAAATTCAAGGTCAAGATCGAGCAAACGGTCGACCGAATTAACCCAAACCTTAACTCCAAGATAGCACATGGTTGTCACACAGACTTCAAATACACTTACGGTCTAAATTGATTCTGGAAAAGGCAAGCTGGTTTCTAGAAATAAGCTGCCGTGGAGGAGGTCTGCACTCTCAGAGTCCTTTTCTAGTATCTAGAAATAAGCTGCCGTGGCGGAGGTCTGCACTCTCAGAGTGCCTTTATAATTCAACATCTGAATTGGGATAGAAAGTAGAATATTAGTCATTGGAATGGACCAGTCATCTAGAAAAAAAAAATATATATACGATTGATTGATTTCAGAAGACTGAATATTGTAATCTCAATAGAAGGTTCAATGACGCATATTATCTTTTTTAGATATCATAACGTTTTTCCCAATTACTATCATTATATATTTATAACTAATAATCATTGCCTGACCAGCTCCACGATTATATTATTTGATCCAGTGAAGTAACTAATGGTTTAAGAGACACATGACTTTTTATTTGAATGGCATGTGTGTCTTCCTTTGGGTTCGAGCACGCGCACACACACACACACACACATATATATATATATATATATATAATATATATATATATATATATATATATGTATGTATATATATATATATATATATACACATATATATAGTTGACAAAGTTTTGAGGGAACATTAATAAATGATACCTTGTTAATTCATACTTACGTAACACGCCTTTTGTCAAACTCATAACGAATTCCTTAAGTTTCAGCCCTAGTATAAGGGAAGTTACCCTTCTCAAGGCAACTTTCACCCGACTACTTACAACCTGATTGACAGATATAACCTTTAATGCTGAGGGGAGCTATATATATATATATATATATATACCGAAGTAAATTTCATGCATTTAGCATCTTAACATTAAGTAATGTAGTTTGCATATATATATATATATATATATAAATATATATGTATATATATATATATATATGTATATACAGTATATATATATATATATATATGTATATATATATATATATATATGTATATATATATATATATATATACATACCGAAATGAATTTCATGCATTTAGCATCTTCAACATTAAATAATGTAGTCTGCAAACTAAACAGAGAAAGCCAAACTGAAATACTGTGAAAGTTGTTAATGAATTAGATTATGTTATCATCCATGAATCATATTTATGTTTTGTAAGCGTTTATTAATATTTTTCAGTTTATTTATAACCTTGTTGAACGCCAGTGTGAGTTCAGGCACCGACTTATTGTCATAGTAATCAGAGCTACCAACACCATTGGACAACCAGAGTCAACGGGCTGCAAGGGTCATTTAGTAAACAGTCAGAAAAATCTATTCTAATGTTGTTACTGTTCTTAAAATATTTTCTTTCAATGGTTCATTACTTCTCTTTTTTAGTTTATTTTTTTCCTTGTTTCCCTTCCTCACTGGGCAATTTTTCCCTGTAGGAGCCCTTATGCTTATAGCATCCTGCTTTTCAAACAAGGTGAGTGGAGAGACTGCCATTGCTGTTCTTGCGATGACATTACAGTGTAATTGCACACATTTCATTTACTATTTATCTAATCATTCTCGATACATGTACACACTTGTTTAGTTCACCATAGCATACATATACATTTGCATGTCCTTCATTTACGTCCTGTTGTCCATGCGTCCATTTCTAGATTCATGCTATTACTTTCTGATTTTATGTGTATGACATATTTATGTAAACTTTCGCAATATCTTTTGTGAATTTCTGTTCCAATATACGAACATTTGTTAGTTTTTCTGTGTTCAAGTTCTTATTCTTTGTTGCTCGTTTCGTTACTTTTGTGCAAGTGTTCCTGTTCCAATGTGCTAGTTCGCTACGTTCAATGGAATATTTCCTCATCATATTGAGCTTTTCCTACTTTCATGGTTACATTAACGTTCTTGGTTTCAAGTTTACTCGAGTCCAAAGGTACGTTTAAAAACTTGTATCTGCGTCCACCTTCCTGTGTCTCTTTGTCTGTTCCATTTCTACCCTCGGTTCCAAAAACGCAACGATTCTGTGTACATCTTTGCATTCCTATGGATCATGTGCTCATTTTAACTAATTTCTTTCAATGTGCACTTCCTCTTTCTGTACCCAAGTATACATATCTATTCTGAAATCTGTAAGTAAATATCTATTTCTTAGCTCATTTTCACTGTAATATCATAGGTAGCCGTGTTCAAATTTCTATCTAAGGTGAAAAATTTATGTTCATTTTATAATCATTATTACTTGCTAAGCTACAACCCAAGTTGGAAAAGCAGGATACCATACCCAAGGGCTCCAACATGGAAAATTAGCCCAGTGAGAAAAGGAAATAAACTACATGTGAAGAAATGAATAATAAATACAAAATATCTTAAGATCAGCAACAACGTTAAAATAGATCTCTCATATATAAACTATGCAGAAAGGCTCATGTCAGCCTGTTCATCATAAAACCATTCACTGCAAATTTGAACTTCTGTAGTCCATCAAATGACGTCGTTTTCCATATTCAAGGAAAAAAATAGACTGAAGACTTCTTTAACAAAAGGTCGCAGTATTGTGGCAATCTTTTCCTTTTACTTGAAATATTAGTTCGTCTGCAAGTAGGCCGTGAGAGAAGATGCAAACGAGGGCTGGCAGGAATCCCACAAAGACATAAAAGATTTCATGTTACCATTTCCTCCATTCCAGTTTTTTTTTCTCATTATTCTATATTTTTTTCACCTTGAATCTCCAGGTTCCATGATTTTCATATCCTTTGTCCTACAAGTATTTATTATTTTCGCCTTTCTCTTTTGCTATTCCTAGTGTTTTATCAAATCTATTTACACTTGCTTCGAATGAATCTTTTTCAAAAAGTATAGGATGGATTTTTTTTCTTTTTTTCTGAAATTACTAATTTCCAGCGCTTGATCATTGCCAGTGTTGATGATCATAGTTAATGTAACAATAATTAACTAGACAGTACTCTTTAAGTTATTGGGTTTATATCAATGATTTCATCTTATAATTTATCTAAAATTATGCCATGCCCATCCTCAAATTATAAAAGTTCCCAGTTCCTTTAAATACTGTATTTTGTTGAAATTATCTGATCTCATTTCTTTTTTCTTTTTGCTTTTAACATTATTTTTATTGTGTAATCTCGTACGTGTATCAAACGTACTTCAGAGAATTTTTATTCTATTTCTCTATTCCCACTATCAACTTGTATTACTCGCCTCATGTATCTTAGCTACCACCTGCTACACACACACACACTCTCTCTCTCTCTCTCTCTCTCTCTCTCTCTCTCTCTCGTTGCTAGTCGTTGTGCATATTTTTCCTGTTATTCAGTCTTCCGAATTTATAATCACAA
The DNA here is from genome assembly GCF_036898095.1 of Palaemon carinicauda. Classification (NCBI taxonomy): domain Eukaryota; kingdom Metazoa; phylum Arthropoda; class Malacostraca; order Decapoda; family Palaemonidae; genus Palaemon; species Palaemon carinicauda. Next base: position 79,772,514 of record NC_090742.1, on the reverse strand, counting down.
TTTCTCTCTATACCTTTGATACTCCAATGAAAATTTCACGTATCTTACGTTATGGTACCATAACTAATCGAACATAGTTCTCTATTTCTCTGCCTCTTTCTCGCATTTTGTATGTGACCGTAGTCGGTGCGATGCCAAATTAAATAACAAAATTCTCTCTCTCTCTCTCTCTCTCTCTCTCTCTCTCTCTCTCTCTCTCTCTCCACTGCAATATTTGCAAATTGGGACTGTCAATTATCAATATCAGGTAAATGCTATTAAAAAGTAATTCAATTTCTTTCATATAACTTTTGCTTTATATGAAACAAACACTAGAGGAACACTTGAATGCACAGCACACACCCTCAACAAACCTATAATCAAACAAATACACAACTGTAGCACAAATAAGGTGGACACCGTGAACACCTAGTCACTCAGCTTTAAAGGTTACCCTGCCATATTTAATCCGGTTTAGCTTTGTCATATTTTATTCAAATTCTTAATTCTTTATACTCTGGATGTCTCCAATGAGGTGGGCATCTTAAGGCTGACATCCAAGTTAGACTAGATGGAAAAAGACTAGAGGAATGCCATACGTGAAAAAATAAATGATAAATTTCATGATGGGTAAAACCAATAATTTTTGTTGTGCTGATTTTATGGAAATAAGTCGTGGTATGGCAATAAAACAATATCTAACAGATTTAGTAGATTTGAGAACAAAGCCTTCAGAAGAATATTGGGAGTTGAATGGCAGGACAGGGTTAGAAATGAAACTATAAGAGAGATAACTCAAGTAATGCCATTTGTGGATGAGATCATGGTGAGGGGTAGATAGAGATATTAGTTCACCGAACATTTAACTGAGCTCCACAAGGCCCTAGAAGAGGTGGAAGACCAGGGCCTACATGGCTGAGAACTATGAAGCGTGAAGTAGGAGATGATGAATGAAGAAGTATTGACTGAAAAGCTCAAGATAGAGACGACTGGCGAAATCTAACCGAGGCCCTTTTCGTCAATAGGCATAGGAGATGATGATAATTTTAAAGAACAAAACGACTGACGATATAAGTAGCATAAAAACTACTTCTATCAAAACAAATGAAAGAACACCGATGAATAAAGGTGAAGGGATTAATGTAAGATGTATTACAAAAGTGATACATAAATGGTTGCATTGAGCGCAGGGGAAAAGGGAACATTGCAAAAACATCAGTTTTTTTTTTTTGGTGGTGGGGGTGGGGGCGTTATTTAAAAAACATATATAACAAATAGCTTAATAGCTGAAATGGACAGTTTATTTTCATAAGAAATCTTATGTAGAAATTTGATAATATCCAAAGTAGTTTTAGTCATACACACACACACACACACACACACACATATATATATATATATATATATATCTATATATATATATATATATATATATATATCACTAACACTTCTGATGTTCGGTCATTCTCATTAGCTGCAAATAACTCTCAATATCGAATTCGCTCTGCCTTGGGATCAAATTCATTATATGGTCAGAATTTCTGGCCAGACAAGGATTCGACCCTACGCTAAGTCAGAACTAAAGTACATTTGTCTGCTATATCCATTTAGATAATATCTATTATATATATATATATATATATATATATTAGTAAATTAGTTTCCTAATTTCTGTTATATATATTCCATAGGAGTACGTAAATGATTTAGTATTTCTCTTCTAAGATTAAAAGACTTAAGGAATGATATAATGAATTTCAGTTCTTTCTATAAAAAGAGGTAACGATTGCAAATAACTTTCATTATTTGGTCCACTTGGCCATTTTTACCATTCGTCTATTTTTGTGTTCTCTATGATCATTTGGGTTTGGGACTTGATTTGTATCGAAAGCTATCTCTCTCTCCCCCTCCCTCTCTCTCTCTCTCTCTCTCTCTCTCTCTCTCTCTCTCTCTCTCTCTCTCTCACGTAATAACTGTAAAATTGTCAAATATAAATCGACAAATGTCGTCATTTCCACTTCTTTTTCTCCTTTATGTTTCTCTTTTTCTTATTCAACACACTAAAGCTGTTTTTGTCCATCATTTCCTTCATTCTCTTTTTGATCTGTGCCGTATTACGTACTCATCGTGGTTCATCTCGTTTCCTTGTGATTTCTCTTTGTATTAACTCAGTTTTCTCTCAATCACATCCCCTCTAACCTTTGCATTTTTCTCGTACCTCCTTATTCTCGACCACCATAATCAAGAACTCCTTTGCTTTCTATCCTTTGTCCTTTGCTAGCAATCTATTTCCTAAATAGCTATTTTTTGTTGCTGATCCTTGTTCTTATAGAACTCTCTCTTTACTAAGACAACACCATTCCTTGCAATACAACTAATCACTCTATTTTAATCATTCCCAGCTTTACTGGCAAAACCCCATCTCCCTTCTGATATCTTCTAAATTTTCCCTTCCTATAGAACTGTCAGATTTCTATTTAAGCCTCACTCAGACAATCTAGCTCTAAATGGACGCTGGATGTGGTGGTGGGGATGGGGTTGGGTGTTCGGGAGGTTAGGGGATAGGATCCACCCTAGGAGGATTATTTTTCCTCAAAGGATCCACCTACCAGAGGCCACGCGTATATGTAATCTCTAAGACATGGTTCAAACACCTTTCAATGGTAACGTGGAGACTTTAAGTATCTTTTCTGTAGCATACGTGAGTAATAATAAAAATAATCTCAGGAAAAATGTCATAAAAAATGGTTATATGAATAAAGGGATTGGAAATTGAATCTGAAGGGTAAACTAGTTATTTATGGTAATAGTTCGCTTAATGTACAAAGCATGAACAATGTTTAACTATCTACGGTAATTTTAGAAAGATGGAAGGAAATAATAGAAACTAGGAGCAAAAATAAACGTAAAAGATCCCTTTTCGCGGTATGGATATATCATTTTATGAATTAGCCTACAAGTGTCATTTTTAACAATCTTACCTAAAATGCTATTTTACAATATGCTCATGACAAAAATATAAATTTCAGAGATTAATTTGTTTGCTTAACATTAAAATTTCTTGGCTCAGATGAAAAGCACCTTATCATTTTAGGAGGTCTATGGCTTGATAATTCAATCCTGCCACAAAAAGAAAGAAAAAAAAACAGGAAACCAGTTTAAAGCTTAGAGAGCTTAATAACTATTCTAGAGATGAAAGAAAGAGTACTTTATAATGCTACATCACCATTTGTCTTCATTCCCCAATCTTTAACTAATCAAGACTCGTGATAAGTTTCCCTTTGTTACCAAAAAAGTTGTGATATGATTTGGCTTATTAGTTTAACTAAAGTTAGGTTTGACCAATTATTAAGGTACGAAAATGAGTAATGTTTGGAAGATATGTAGAGAAAGATTGCCTGATTAGTTTGTCACATTGGCCAAACAAACGATTGCCTAATTAGTTTATGTCCCATTGGTAAAAAACGATTACCTGATTAGTTTGTCATATTGGCCAAACAAATGATTGCATGATTAGTTCATGTCACATTAACCAAACAAACTATTGCCTGATTAGTTTATGTCATATAGGCCAAAAAAACGATTGCTTAATTAGTTTATGTCACATCGGCCAAACAAACGATTGCCTAATTAGTTTATGTTTCATTGGCCAAACAAACGATTGCCTGATTAGTTAATGTAATATTGTTCAAGCAAACAATTGCCTGATTAGTTTATGTCACTTTGGCCAAACAAACAATTGCCTGATTAGTTTATGTAATATTGTTCAAACAAACGATTGCCTAATTAGTTTATGTTTCATAGACCAAACAAACGATTGCCTGATTAGTTTATGTCATTTTGGCCGAACAAACGATTGCCTGATTAGTTTATGTCATATTGGCCAAACAAACGATTGCCTGATTAGTTAATGTCGCATTGGCCAAACAAACGGATTGCCTAATTAGTTTATGTCACATTGGACAAACAAACGATTGCCTAATTAGTTTATGTTTCATTGGCTAAACAAACGATTGCCTGATTAGTTTATGTCATATTGGCCAAACAAACGATTGCCTGATTAGTTAATGTGACATTGGCCAAACTAATGATTGCCTGATTAGTTTATGTCACATTGGCCAAACAAACGGATTGCCTGATTAGTTTATGTCACATTGGATAAAACAAACGATTGCCTGATTAGTTTATGTAATATTGTTCAAACAAACAATTGCCTGATTAGTTTATGTAATATTGTTCAAACAAACGATTGCTTGATTAGTTTATGTCACTTTGGCCAAACAAACGATTGCCTCATTAGTTTATGTCAAATTGGCCAAACAAACGATTGCCTGATTAGTTTGTCACATTGGCCAAACAAACGGTTGCCTGATTAGTTTATGTCATTTTGGCCAAACAACAACATAAACTAGCAACGAGGGCATCAAAAGGGAAATAAAGTTCAGGAGAACGCAGAGTATGGGTACAGAAGGGGAATCTTCATTAAATCATGGACTCAGTATGCAATGCAAGGACGAGAAATTATCATAAAGATATATAATACATTGAGGAGATTTATGAGATTTCTAGCTCGTTTTCCTTTTGCTGGATTGTCGAAATCCATTAAGAAAAAATGCTTAGCTTCAAAATTATCTGCAAATTTCTTTTCTTGAAATGCCATGTTATTGTTCTTCTTCATCTCTAAACCTAGTTCTGTTATTAATCATTTTGTTTATTCCTCTTTCGCGCCTCCTTCCCACTAATTTTTATAGCTAAATATCTTCTGTGCTTTCCTTTTTAAATTCTCATTCCTCCGTATACAGGACAATTCTGTGCTTTCTTAATCATTTCATTACCTTACTGAACATTGTTTCCACATGCCTCATGGACGTCCACCCATTTCTTTATTCGTATCATTTGGCAGATGAGTCCAGGGCCTCCTACTTCCTATTTTATTACACCTTATTAGAGGAAGGTACATTACAGGTTTTCATTCAATAATTTACATTATTATTATTAATATTATTGTTATTGTTGTTGTGAAAAAGGTTGGCCAGGGCACCAGCCACCCGTTGAAATACTACCACTAGAGACTTATTCAGTCCTTGGACTGGCCAAACAGTACTACATTGGATTAATATCTCCGGTTACGGCTCGTTTTCACTTTGTCAACACATACACCGAATAGTCTGGGCTATTCGTACCACATTTTCCTCTTTTCTCACACACCTGATAACACTAAGATTACCAACCAATTTTTCTTCGCTTACTTCACTGTAGTTGTTTAGTGACTACCTTCCGCTTGGTATGTGTGGAAGAGACTTTAGCTATGGTAAGCAACTCCTCTAGGAGGACACTCCAAAATCAAACCATAGTCCTCTAGTCTTGGGTAGTGCCACAGCCTCTGTACCAGTCTTCCACTGTCTTGGGGTACAGTTCTCTTGCTTGAGGGTACATTTGGGCACACTATTCCATCTTATTTCTCTTCCTTTTGTTATTTGAAAGTTTTATAGTTTATAAACGAAAAATTTATTTTGATGTTACTGTTCCTAAGATGTTTCATTCTAATTGTTCACTACTTTTCTTGTAGTTTAATTATTTCCTTGTTTCCTTTCCTGACTAACCTTTTTCCCTGTTGGCGCCCTTGATCTTATAGCATCCTGTATTTCCGACTAAGATTGTAGCTTAACAAGTAATAATTATAATAACAGCAACAATAATAATAATAATAATAATAATAATAATAATAATAATAATAATAATAATAATAATAATAATAATAATAAGCAGAATTTCAAAAGCCTAAGGGCCTTATTAGGGCAAACATGAAAGCACAGAAAAAACCTTAAAAGTAAAAAATAAGTAGTTGTTTTTGTGGATAAATAACAAAAACAAACTAAAATAACAAGCAAATCAACATAGATAACAAGGTAATATATAAAAGAAACAGTAAGACAAAAAAACGTGATAAATAGCCATAGAATAACCTGATCTCTCTTTCACAGGACAAAAACTTCTTTAGTTTCCAACCTTTGTTGACTTTGGAAATCTCTCTCTCTCTCTCTCTCTCTCTCTCTCTCTCTCTCTCTCTCTCTCTCTTAGGGAAACTAGCAAAGATACAAAGGAAGAGAAAAACGATAGAAAATTTCCTCAGAGTGGCACAATTCAATGCTCAGTCAGTTAGAAACCAAATGGAAAACTGGGACATTATGAATTCTACATCAAAGACAGGGGGACATAGGCTACTAGAATTTGTTAACAATGAATTTCTCCATCAGTGGGTCGATAAACCAACTAGAGGAAACAACACACTAGACATTGTGCTAACAACAGAATTTAGTATCCAGTGTTTCAATAGGCGAAAATATTGGTAAAAGTGACCACAGAATAGTTAGGTTTCAGGTAGATATTCCTCATCTAAAAGAAAGCAAAATTATAAAAAAGCTAGACTACAGACGGAGTAACTAGATATAACTTAAGGAATACATCAAGAATTTAGAATACGACGAAACAGGGAACATAGATACACAATGGGACTCCTTTGTCGAAATATATAAAGAAAAAAAAGGGGGCTAGATGTATACCAAATAAATATTTTACCAAATAGAACTCCACAACCTAAATGGTTCAACAGAGAAATAACCAATTCAATAAGAAGCTGAGACAGGAAATATAAATCAATGGGTCCATAACCTTTAATTCACGAATTTCCGAGCACATGAAGTAAATCTAAAAAGTAGATAAACTAGTCAGAAATGTCAAGATCAATGAAGAGTAAAAAGTGGCTTCAGCTAGTAAAGAAAACCCCAAATTTTTTTTTGCATATGCAAACAGTAGAAAACCAATCTAAAACATTAGCCCATTAAGAGAATCGGAGGGTAATCTTATGACAAAAGATTTGGAAAAAGCCGAACTGATGAATGCATATTTCACAACTGTATTTACAAGGGAAGCATCGACGACCTTCCCCGAACCAGCTATCAAATATGAAGGGCCACAACCATTAAATAGAATCACCTTTACAATTGATGATGTCATAAAGAAAATAAAAGGACTCAGTAAGTCTAAGGCACCAGTTCCAGATGATATTCATTCAAGATAGGTTATAGGACTAGAAGAAGAGATGGCCCCACACTTTTACAAAATGTTCCGAAAGATAGCCAACAAAAGAAAGTCACCACAAGGATGGAAAATAAGCAATGTTCCTCTAATCTACAAGAAGGGACAAAAAAGAAGAACCTGGTAACTACAGACCTTTGTATCTAACTTCAGTGTCTTGCAAAATTTTTGAGTAATTTACAGTCTATTCAATAGTAGAACTTATAGAGAAAAACAGTCTTCTGATAAACAGACAACATAGTTTTAGACACAGAAGATCATGTGTGACAAATCTATTGGAATTTTCACACATGTTTAGCATTTATGACAAAACAAGGGCAATAGACAGCATATACCTAGGCTTTCAAAAGGTTTTTGAAAAAGTTCCTCATAAAAATTTAATGATCAAAATTAGAGCACTAGGCATCCTTGACGAACCAGGTGAATGGATCGAAGATTAGCTAACAAACAGAAAACAGAGAGTTGTAATCAATGGAGAAGCTTCAGAGTGGGCAGCTGTTACAAGCGGAGTACCTTAAGGATCCGTCCTTGGCCCATTGTTATTTCTGATTTAAATCAACGACAGAGATTAAGGATTAACTAGTAGAATAGCCAAATTTGCCGACAATACTAAACTACGTATAAATGCTTCAAACTCAGAACACATAGAAGCCTCAAGAGAGGAACTAATGAAGCTGGGTGAATGGTCCAGAAAATGCCAAATGCCTTTCAACCCTGGGAATTATAGTCATGCACATAGGTTATAATAACCCACATTCAGATTACTCACTGCTGGGTAATGGAATAGAAAGTGTGGACCAGGAGGAATATCTTGGTCTTATTGTCAGCAAAGATCTGAAGTTCACCAAACAGAGCGTAAAATCTGAAAAGAGAGCACAAAAACTAATAGGCTACATAAGGAGAGAATTCAAATACAGAAACAAAGACATTGTACTACAGCTGTACACATCACTAGTTAGACCCCAATCTAGAATACGGAGTCCAATTCTGGGCTTCAAGTTTTCAGAAAGATATAGATAGACTGGAAGCAGTACAAGCTAGGGCCACCAAACTAGTTCCAACAGTAAGGCAATTTGAATATAGAGGAAGGATGGAACGTTTGAACTTATTTGTTCTAGAAACCCGACGACTAATGGGACAGTTAATAGAGGCATTCAAAATTCTTAAAGGAATAACAAATGTAGATTACAACAGTCTATTCACGTTCAACACTCAATATGACAATTTCTTTACAAACAAAATAGCAAATACATGGAATAGACTTCCAGCCGATGTAGTAAATAGTAACACGGTAAACGAGTTCAAGAATAAGTTAGACAAGATCATAAGAATTATCTAAATGCTTAAAGTGAATTGGTCTACCCAAGAGCAAATGGAGTCTCCGGGGATGGACTAAAAAGTCTGAGATATCTCAAATCTTTATAATTCCTTGCATCTCTTCAGTTTCAAACCTTTGCTGATCTCGGAAATTGTCTCTATTTTCAATCCTATGCTGGTCTTAGAAATTGTCTCTCTCTCTCTCTCTCTCTCTCTCTCTCTCTCTCTCTCTCTCTCTCTCTCTCTAAATCACATCCTCATTATCATTACCCTCATTTTCGTCGCTTCTCTCAACGAATTTCCTTTTCATATCCTTCACTGTATTTCATATTGCTAATTTCCTATCGGACTTCGCCTCTGTCATTTCTTTTCACTCTAGATAGCCCACCCCCTTGTTTTCGCTCAGTCCTAATTGCATTTCCTACATTTTACCACAATAATATGTCAGATGTCTAATTTTCCTTTCCACAGTCATGTCACTATTATTTCCCATGCTGAAAACAGTTTGTTTTCGAAAGAGGTCAGTCTTTGTCTTGTCTTTGACTAGGTAGATAATTTTCTCAAGGCTTCTAGTTTTCAAGATAGCGATCAATTAATAATATAATAATAATAATAATAATAATAATAATAATAATAATAATAAAATAATAATAATAATAATAATAATACACAGGAGAAAATTATAATAATAATTAGCGGCTCAAAGTTGTAGTTCAGCTTAGAAACCAATAAAACTACAAAATCAATTGTAATACCAGTAACCCGGTAAGCTAAGGGGGGAGGGGTGGGGAAGCCTCTAGGTCTACCTGTTGAATCGCCAGCTACCATTACCTTGCCCTCCCTGGTCCTAGCTTGGGTGGAGAGTGGGCTTGGGCACTGATCATATCTATATATTTAGTCAGTCTCTAGGACATCGTCATGCTAGCTTGAGAATTGTTACTACCCCTTACTTCGGCCATTCATGAGTGGCCTTCAAACCTTTAAAAACCTTTAAAAATGCTTCTCAATAAGGATGAAAATTGTAATAGAGTCAATATTTAAAATTATCGTTCATTTCCCTATAAGGGCATCATTAACACAGAACGGATATATAAAAAAGGACGTTTGTTATAATACCATGAAAAACAAGAGTTTATACAGAAAAACAAGGTAAAACCTAATTGGTTAATGATAAAAGAATATTGAAATTATAAAGGTGTGAATTATTTATTTATTTTATTTTTTTTTTATTTTTTTTTTTTTTTTTGTATAGAATCATGAAACATTCAATAAAAATAGAGGAATTTAAATTTTACTGATCTCTTTAATGTAATATGATATATTCAAACATTAAACTGGGAAATAATTTCCAAATATCAAGACTTCTATTGTGTGTACGTATGTTCATGCATGTCTTCATACATGGTAACATTTACAAAGTAATCTCTTTGCTATATGTGATTATATTTCGCATATATGGAAGATACCTGATAGTGTAAATCATATCTGAACAATATGTACAGACCAATAACCGAAAACTTAGTATCAAAGGTGAACTGCATAAATTATATTATGAATGATACAATATATATTCTTGAGATTTTTTTACAATCTCTAAAGTTATTTACACATAAACAAACACACACATATATACAGTATATATATATATATATATATATATATATACATATATATATATATATCTTTATATATATATATATATATATATATATATATATATATATGTATATATATATGTATATATATAAATATATATATATATATATACATACATATATATATATATATATATATATATATATATATATATATATATATATGTGTGTGTGTGTGTGTGTATATACATTTATATATAAATATATATATATATATATATATATATATATATATAGATAGATATATATAGATATATCTATATACTGTATATATATATATATATATATATATATATTATATATATATATATATATATATTTATTATTTATATATAAATGTATATACACACACACACACATATATATATATATATATATATATATATATATATATGTATATATATATATATATATATATATATATATATATATATATATATATATATATATATATATATATATATGATGAATAGACAATGTCTTAGTGGCGTCCAAAAATCGGTAACAGCTGAAATACATTTTTCCATTTATTGTTTGGTGTCTACACGTGTTTCGGATAATTTTTCGACCATTCTTCAGGACTACATTGAGTTTTGGAATCACATTTTAATAATATAGGTTATGGTGGTAAAAATATGACACAAAATTATGTGGATATTCTAAAAAACATTGAACCAAAATTGATAAATAGAAACTTCAAATTCTTTGAAATATAAATACGAAAATTTAAGATAATTTTTAAATACATAAATGATTTTTCAAAAGTCTTTAAGAATTTCATGAAGATCCCAATTCCATTCTTTGCAGCCAGACCGACGTTGGTTCCTCAGGAACGCCATCTCTTGTTCAAAGCAGACTAAATTGTGAAGCTTACTCGCTCCCGCAGAGATTTGGTATGTGATCTGCATTGATCTCGGACTCAATTCCATTTGGAGCGGTGCCTTTCCC
>NC_090742.1:79749017-79751517 GCF_036898095.1 Palaemon carinicauda | reverse complement strand
GTGTTGCAAGAACGTCGATGCCAGTTGAATTTATTCTGTTTAGACTGTGGTACTATGAGTTAAGCAATATGATCTGCCAGATGCGTCAGCCTGTCCGGTGCCACAACTGCGTGAAATGAATGCTTGAATAACATATTCAAATTAACATATATGATAGAGCAATCTCTTTACATTACTGGTAATTCAGGTTTTTTATTTAGCATTACACTTCGTCAGTGAAGATAATATACATACTTTTCTGTTTTATTTGATCCTATAAATATTCTAAAAATATTAAGCGTTAATCATGATGTAACATTTTACTGTATAACTCGATATTAATTCAGTTGAAATTCTCCTCTCTTCTCACTTGATTATGTGGTAAACAAAGAACACCCAAGCAACAATAAAAGAATAATAGTAAATCGTTGTTCTGTTCTTTGACTTTATGGATATTTCTCGCTACACATCGAGGTTCTGCTGCTAAAGGGAAAGAAATGTGAACTTATACAGTAAGTAGGAAGAAGGCTTTAGTGAGAAACTGTGGATGAAGAGGGAGGAGGAGGAAAAATCTGCTTAGAGGTTAGAAGCGAGTAGAAAGGGGGGGGGGGGGGGGGGGGAGTGGGATGGAGGAGAAGGGATGAGGCGTGTAAGAGATTATGTGTGAGGTTAAGACGTGGGTATGGCATCGGGCACGGGGGACTGGAAGTGCCAAGAATAGGGCCGGGAGGATGATTGCATATAAGTGATGTTGTTGGTGGGTGTGCAGCGGGTCGGGTTGACGTGCCAAGTGTACTATCTTTGGCCAAGGCTGATCTTGGCAGGTACCGCCGCCCATACTTCCTGCAAGCACACGGCAGCAAGCTGGGTGGCTACTGCCACGCCCGCATCTCCAAGGCTACTGCTACTTCTATCAGTAACTGCGTCTCAAACTACAGCTCTTATTTTGGACCGATGAATCTAGTCGTCGTTGAATCTTTTGAATGGAGATTAGAAATGGTTTTCAAATTCTGATTTCTTCTAACCTTCCTCGTCTATGATGAATCTTGAATCTTGAATCTTGATTTAAGAAATGAAATAAAGATATTTTCATCTTCTTTAATGCGTCTGAAGGTTAGACGTGATTTTATTCCCGCTGTAAATTTGACTAAGCAGCGAAAAATAAACCTTAAGATATTAGTTCCGCTATATACATTTTTTTATATAGGAATTCTATTTGTGATAAGTGATATTTTGTTTCATAGTGCAGTTCATAAAATAAAATCTTTACCGTTATGTAAAATAAGGGTCAGAACAAATAGTTCATAATAACTTTAGGTAAATAAAAAACTTTATCATTTTTAAAAAGAGTTCATTTGAGACTTTTATTTTTATGATATTGTTAGTAGCTTTATTTAATACAGCGATTTTAATCTATTTTGTAAACATAAACTTTACATAACGTGGGAGCTTTAGGATTTTTGTTTATATAAATCGTAGATATTTCCTTAATTAAAAAATCCCATTTCAGGATTCTAATCCAAATTGCTTTTCTCAACTAGTGTTAGATGAAAACTCAATTTTACTTATAAAATCCTCATATTATTCAATTTAATATTTACAAGTTCGAATCATTCTCTCTTTTTTTTTTTTTTTTTTTTTTTTTTTTTTTTTTTATTCAAGCATAAAAGGAATATTTTCAGAATTTAAGAAATCTGCGATTATTAGCGTCATAATTTTTTTAGAGTAGTGTTCCTATCTAGGACAATGGATTTATCTTGAATAATTTCATAAACTAAAATTCCATTTTCTGTTAGGTATACAAGTAAGTCTTTCAAGAAATCTCTTATGATTTTAGAGATTTCGTAAACAGCACTTCCGGCTTTTAAGCATGTTCCTTCATTCTATCTATTTTAGCCCCGTATCTATTCACATTGTACAATACTAACTCCCTATGCAAACTTCCTTAACTTCAGGTGCGTCATGGAGCTACCCATGGCTCATCAGCAGCCCGTTAAATCCTCTACTTATACTATTTCCTTCTTTTCTGAGGACCAAACTACCTGGAGACAATCTGATTCATTCTTTTACCAAAGCTAAAACTGCAAGGGTCCCATATTTCTCCATTAATTACCCACAAAATTTTTTTTTTTTTGCCTGAAAAAAATACAAAGCATAAGAAAAAAAATAACTCAACTGTTCTAATATTAAACTTTTATTTGTATTTAGCATTGAAACTTCGCTTATATAAAGGAGATCTGGCTCAACAGCCCCTTCATACATTCGAAACTATGCTTCTAAGGTAATTAGCTTCCCAAAGATCTGCTTTCTCTATGCGACATTCTCATATGACCTAAACTATAAATTAACACTTTTTTAAACCTATCAACATCTGATAGAGTTACTACCAAATGTCTATGCCAATCTTCATAGCTTCCATTTATCTTTGAAACCCATATTCCAAAAAAAGCCATTTCAGCCCTTCATTAGGTCCTGAAGTTTCTCTAAACTATTTTCTATAAGCAGAGTTTCCTTTACAAAC
>NC_090742.1:79731517-79741517 GCF_036898095.1 Palaemon carinicauda | reverse complement strand
GTAACAACGTCAAAACAGACATGTCACATATAAACTATGAACAACATCAAAAACAAATATGTCATAAATAAACTATAAAAAGACTCATGTCCGCCTGGTCAACAAAAAAGCATTTGCTCCAACTTTGAACTTTTGAAGTTCTACTGATTCAACTACCCGATTAGGAAGATCATTCCACACCTTGGTAACAGCTGGAATAAAACTTCTAGAGTAGGCTACTGCGTAGTATTGAGCCTCATGGTGGAGAAGGCCTGGCTATTAGAATTAACTGCCTGCCTAGTATTACGAACAGGATAGAATTGTCCAGGGAGATCTGAATGTAAAGGATGGCCAGAGTTATGAAAAATCTTATGCAACATTCATAATGAACTAATTGAACGACGGTGCCAGAGATTAATATCTAGATCAGGAATATGAAATTTAATAGACCGTAAGTTTCTGTCCAACAAATTAAGATGAGAATCAGCAACTAAAGACCAGACAGGAGAACAATACTCAAAACAAGGTAGAATGAAAGAATTAAAACACTTCTTCAGAATAGATTGATCACCGAAAATCTTGAAAGACTTTCTCAATAAGCCTATTTTTTGTGCAATTGAAGAAGACACAGACCTTATATGTTTCTCAAAAGTAAATTTTCTGTCTGTCGAGAATCACACCTAAACTTTTAAAAGAGTCATACAAATTTAAAGAAACATTATTAATACTGAGATCCGGATGTTGAGGAGCCACCGTCCTTGACCTACTTACAATCATACTTTGAGTTTTGTTAGGATTCAACTTCATACCCCATAATTTGCACCATGCACTAATTCTAGCTAAATCTCTATTAAGGGATTCACCAATCCCAGATCTACATTCAGGGGATGGAATTGATGCAAAGAGAGTAGCATCATCTGCATATGCAACAAGCTTGTTTTCTAGGCCAAACCACATGTCATGTGTATATAGTATGAAAAGTAATGGGCCAAGAACACTACCCTGTGGAACACCGGATATCACATTCCTATAATCACTATGGTGCCCATCAACAACAACTCTTTGAGATCTATTACTTAAAAAATCAATAATAATGCTAAGAAACGACCCACCCACTCCCAACTGTTTCAGTTTGAAAACAAGGGCCTCATGATTAACACGGTCAAAGGCAGCACTAAAATCAAGGCCAATCATACGAACTTCCTGACCACAATCAAGGGACTTCTGTACAGCATTGGAGATTGTAAGACTACTTTCTCTCCCCCCTTGGGAAGAGCTTAACATGACCTGATATATATATATATATATATATATATATATATATATATATATATATATATATATATATATGTGTGTGTGTGTGTGTGTGTGTGTGTGTGTATCCAAACACTTTATCATATAGGGGAGATTGTTGTGGCTGTTGTTTATGTAGTAGCAATAGCAGTTGTAGTTGCTGATATTGTTATTATTTATATACATACATATTAGAAGTGGTGGTAATGGTAGTATTAATCGTACTTCTTATTGGGACTTTTACTGCATCAATATGATGCGATGATAGCCGTTATTGTTTTTGTTGCAGTAACATTTGTAGTAATAGCAGTGGAGGGCGTAGATCTGTTGAATATTGGTCAACCAAATTATTTCTGTTGATATTATTTTGTTCTGGTTAGTTTTATCGTGAATTAATTTAGTTTGTCATACACTTTAATTATCAAACATGGTATTCTCATTGTCTTTATTATTATGATTTCACTGCCCGTGACGTTAATTCTGATGTCTTAGTACTTGTTGATACTGAACATGAGTGATAATCTTACTAAAATAATCATATCACGAAATGAATATGTAAATATGCATTAGTGGATGTTTTTGTAATCTTGTTTGTTTGTTTGTAGAGATTGCCTGGCCCTTTTGGCCAGACACGGGCTTTTGCAATCTTGCAGCCCGTAGGTGTTGGATAGGATGTATTGGGATAGGTAGTTGGGTGGGGGATATTCTGCAACATTTATTTTAGGATATTGGGATAGGTTTTGGGTGGTGATGGGATATTTGAAAAGGAGTGATTGACTGTGGAATATCGTCCTATGAGCCCACTGGCTCCAGTCAGAGTTGGAGAGAAAGAGTTATAGTAGCAAGTCCCGATAAGTAGGAGAGCTCGGGAAGGAGTTGAAAATTTGTAGTCAGAGAAATTGATATAGGTGAAGTAAAAAACACTTCATAGTGGTTTAAGCTTAAGTGTGAGATAGAGGGATAGTGTGAGATTTCAGCTAAGTAGTAGAAAGCTGAAAAGGAGGAGTTGTAGCAGTTTTAGTGGTAGAGATAGGGTGGAATATAACATTCCCCCCCTTTTTTTTTTTTTATAAAATAATACTTTTGATACTTTTAATAGATATTTTCAAGGGGGATGTGGTTGTTGATGGCAACACAGGCCGAGGTGCGACAGCGGGTTGCCATCTGAAGAGAGAAGAATGTGTTGGAGGTCAAAGAGACCCCCCTGATCCCTGCCACACCCCCCGACAGGCAACACAGGCCGCCTGTGCGACAACGGGCTGCCAGCCGAGAGGAGGGGAAGATGTGCTGGAGGCCAGAAAGGACCGCCGATGACCACGGCCACGCCCCCAGACAGGCAACACAGGCCGCCTGTGCGACAACGGGCTGCCAGCCGAGAGGAGGGGAAGATGTGCTGGAGGCCAGAAAGGACCGCCGATGACCACGGCCACGCCCCCAGACAGGCAACACAGGCCGCCTGTGCGACAACGGGCTGCCAGCCGAGAGGAGGGGAAGATGTGCTGGAGGCCAGAAAGGACCGCCGATGACCACGGCCACGCCCCCAGACAGGCAACACAGGCCGCCTGTGCGACAACGGGCTGCCAGTCCAGAGGATAGGATGATAAGGCCGCAGCCACCAGCAATCCCCCAGCCTCAAGCACAGAATTGTAGAGAGGATAAGGTTTCTCTTTTAATTGCCGCTTTGATTTTGCTTTGACTTTGTTGCAAAGTTATCTCGGTGGAGGGTAACTCCGGAGAAATGCTGAGAGGGTGTTGTGATTGTCAATAATGTGTTTGACAATTTCTGTTGCTGTTGCAGGAGTATTGGGATTAAGATCCTGCCGAAGTATGCTTGTTTCCTGACATTGCTGTAGATAGTGCTGTAAAGGTTCTTCTGTGTCCTGATTACAGTACTTGCATGGTCTGATTGGTCTGTGCTGTGCTGCAGGGTCTTGGCCGTTATCTAAGATGATCTGCCAGTTGCATAGATATCCCAGTCGCAGTCTGCAGATGATTACTGCGTCCTGGCGAGGTGTTTGTCTTGCAATTGGGTGTGGTAATATGTTTGTGGCTTCAATGTACCACTTTGCAGATCTTGAGCCATCAAGGAAGGCCCTTCTAACTTCACTAGTCTTTTGAATGTTGCAGTAGGTGCCCATTTTATTTTGAATGGTTTTTAATGACTGTTGCAGAGTAATGCTGATAGTTTGGCACATTAAGGCCGATTTAGCTAGGTGGTAAGCCTCATCGTTGCCAGAGATTCCTGTATGACTTGGTATCCAGTTCAAGGTGACTTGCCTGTTGTTTCTTTGGTGGAGCAGGGCTAAGAATTTAATTGCAGTGATAAGGTGCAAATTCTCTGTGGGCTCATTGTTGCTGAGGGCCATTGTGGCTCCTCTGGAATCTGTATGGATCGTTGTGATACCATTTTGTTGCTTGGCAGAGTGTTCTAGGGCTTTTGCAATGGCCACTAGTTCAGTTTGCAATGTGGAGGCATGGTTGGAAAGTCTCCAATTTGCTTTATATCCTGATGTAGAGATAACTGCAGCCGCAGCTGCAGGGATTGCACGGTCAACTGATCCATCTGTGTAGTAGGTATGAGGCGCAGGAGTGTTCCTGATTGCATCTGTTGCAGCTGCATTGAGTTGCTCTTGCGTGCAAAGAGCCTTGCTTGCTGCTGGTAGGATAGTGAAGTTGTATTTGATGGGATCACATGCCCAGGGAGCAGGAGGGATGTAGCCCTCAAACATTTGTTGTCCCTTAATTTTGTGAGCCTCGTTTTGCATCTGCATTCTTCTGAGTGTATCCAGTAGTTTCTTTGCATGGGAGCTGGGCGGATCAAGTTCTTCAGCAAGAGGTAGAAGCCTTTTTATTTTGTCATTGAGTGGGCTTTTTCTGTCTGCGATGATTGACTTGAATATGATGCTGCTATTCCTTATGTCAATTCTGGCTGACAGGGAGATTAGGTTAGTTTCTGCTCTGAGTAGGCAGAGTCTTGTCCACATTGGAGAGCCACTGATGAGTCTCATGGCATTATTTTGGACCACCTCTAATGAAGCTTTTTGAGTGTCGGTCAATGCAGTAAGTGTGGGAGCTGCATAATCAATGTGGGATCGAATTGTAATCTTAACTTGAAAACCAGTAAATTGAATGGACAAATATATCTTTCAACTAGATGAAAAAATAACTTCTTTTCTTTTTCAATATCTTTGACAAGAAGAATATCAAAATATGCTGTTCTGAATTTTCCGTTTTTTTTATAACACCTTTTATCAATGATTATCCAGGGAGTATATTAGCTTCCAAATTGTTTATTATTATTATTATTATTATTATTATTATTATTATTTTTATTATTATTATTATTATTATTATTATTATTATTATTATTATTATTATTATTATCATAATCGATTTGTTGTTGTTGTTGATGTTGTTGATATTATTAGCTAAGCTACAAACCTATTTGGAAAAGTAGGATGCTATAAGCCTAAGGGGTCCAATAGGAAAAAATAGCCCAGTGAGGAAAGGAAAGAAAGAAATAATATTTACGCTACACGGAGAAATTGATGATAATTTTCTCGTAAGTGTTTGAGAAACGACTTCCGCTTTGATCTCATAGATTAAATATGAGGTAATCGTTTGATTTCTAACTTTCTTTCTTTAAAGGTTAAAGGAAAAGGACGGATTCCAGTAAACCACGAAATCTCAGACTAATAAACGATTCCAAAGAACCACGTTCAGGTTTTTTTTTAATAATATGTCATTTGCATTTTATTCTATACTAGTTTACGCGACCTGTCAAAAATGACATCTGAATATTTATATAAATGTACACCCATACACTCAGATGCAACCCTTCCTAGCCCCATTATCCTTTACTAACTAAAATCCGCCGGTTAGGCAATTTGTGGGAGATTGTGGTTTCAGAGTGTAACTCTCGAGGTAATCCCTCTAACCAGGTATGAATACTCCCTCTGCTTCCTGAGCATGTCAGGAAGTATATATATATATATATATATATATATATATATATATATATATATATATATATATATATATCTTCTATTATTATTATTATTATTATTATTATTATTATTATTATTATTAGAAGCTATGCTATAACCCTAGTTTTAAAAGCAAGATGCTATAAGTCCAAGGACTCCAACAGGAAAAAGTAGCCCAGTGAGGAAAGGAAACAAGGAAATAAACAAACTACAAGCAAAGAATAAACAAAATTAAATATTTCAAGAACAGTAACATAAAGTTAAATCCTGTTCATATAAACTATAAAAACTTAAAAAACAAAAAAAAAAAAAACAAAGGAAGAGAAATAAGATAGAACAGCATTCCCAAGAGTACCCCCAAGCAAGAGCACTCTAATCCAAGACAGTGGAAGGCCATGGTGCAGAGGCTATGGCACTACCCAAGACCAGGGACCAATGGTTTTATTTTGGAGTGTCCTTTTCCTAAAGGAACTACTTACCATAGCTAGAGTCTCTCCTACCCTTGCCTAGAGGAAAGTAGTCACATTACCATTACATTGCAGTAGTTAACCCCTCCAGCAAAGAAGAATTGTTTGGTAATCTCAAGTGTTGTCAGGTGTATGAGGACAGAGGAGAATGTGGTAAGAATAGGCCAGACTATTCGGTGTACGTGTAGGCAAAGACAAAATGAAGAGAGATCCAATGTAGTACTGTCTAGCCAGTCAAATGACTCAATAATTCTCTAATGGTAGTATCTCAACGGGTGGCTGGTGCCGCCGCCAAGCTACTATCCCCATTTATATGGGGTAAGCACGGTTACCTTCTTTATGGGGTAGACTGTGGTCCCGATTGGCCGCCCTGCCTGATATCTCTTATACCCCGGTACCGATGTTCATGTATTGTAATAGTCACAAGCGTCCTTCCCTCCAGCAGCGAGGAGATAATATGCGTGTTTCAGTCTTACTAACGATTGTCATGATTAATTATAACGCCAAGTTTGTGTAATCGGAAAGTTTTTTTTTTTCATAATTGATCTCAATTTAGTTTTATGTTATTTGTCTGTCATTTATAAAAATTTTCGAGACCCACACTTTCAAAATAATAGAATGTATTCTACTGAAAGGGTACTAACAAATTATTGTTATTATTGAAAGGGTTTTCTTTACTTCTCAAAACTAAGATTTAATTTTCCCTTAATCATAAGTCAGTTTAATGAATTATAATATTCAAAGTTGCTAAAATCACGTGATACATTTGCAATTAGAGATATATTCTTATTAGCTACTAAAATTACGCCACATCTCAAGAGCTATTCCAACATGCTAATCATACGAATTCATAATACCTGAGCATATTTAGCCAAAGGTAAGGAGGTGTATGTTGCGTTTATGGATCTGGAGAAAGCATATGATAGAGTTGATAGGGAAGCAATGTGGAATGTGATGAGGTTATATGGAGTTGGTGGAAGGTTGTTGCAAGCAGTGAAAAGTTTCTACAAAGGTAGTAAAGCATGTGTTAGAATAGGAAATGAAGTGAGTGATTGGTTTCCGGTGAGAGTGGGGCTGAGACAGGGATGTATGATGTCGCCGTGGTTGTTTAACTTGTATGTTGATGGAGTGGTGAGAGAGGTGAATGCTCGAGTGCTTGGACGAGGATTAAAACTGGTAGGCGAGAATGATCATGAATGGGAGGTAAATCAGTTGCTGTTTGCGGATGATACTGTTCTGGTAGCAGACACAGAAGAGAAGCTTGACCGACTAGTGACAGAATTTGGAAGGGTGTGTGAGAGAAGGAAGTTGAGAGTTAATGTGGGTAAGAGTAAGGTTATGAGATGTACGAGAAGGGAAGGTGGTGCAAGGTTGAATGTCATGTTGAATGGAGAGTTACTTGAGGAGGTGGATCAGTTTAAGTACTTGGGGTCTGTTGTTGCAGCAAATGGTGGAGTGGAAGCAGATGTACGTCAGAGAGTGAATGAAGGTTGCAAAGTGTTGGGGGCAGTTAAGGGAGTAGTAAAAAATAGAAGGTTGGGCATGAATGTAAAGAGAGTTCTATATGAGAAAGTGATTGTACCAACTGTGATGTATGGATCGGAGTTGTGGGGAATGAAAGTGATGGAGAGACAGAAATTAAATGTGTTTGAGATGAAGTGTCTAAGGAGTATGACTGGTGTATCTCGAGTAGATAGGGTTAGGAACGAAGTGGTGAGGGTGAAAACGGGTGTAAGAAATGAGTTAGCGGCTAGAGTGGATATGAATGTGTTGAGGTGGTTTGGCCATGTTGAGAGAATGGAAAATGGCTGTCTGCTAAAGAAGGTGATGAATGCAAGAGTTGATGGGAGAAGTGCAAGAGGAAGGCCAAGGTTTGGGTGGATGGATGGGGTAAAGAAAGCTCTGGGCGATAGGAGGATAGATGTGAGAGAGGCAAGAGAGCGTGCTAGAAATAGGAATGAATGGCGAGCGATTGTGACGCAGTTCCGGTAGGCCCTGCTGCTTCCTCCGGTGCCTTAGATGACCGCGGAGGTAGCAGCAGTAGGGGATTCAGCATTATGAAGCTTCATCTGTGGTGGATAATGTGGGAGGTTGGGCTGTGGCACCATAGCAGTACCAGCTGAACTCGGCTGAGTCCCTGGTTAGGCTGAAAGAACGTAGAGAGTAGAGGTCCCCTTTTTTGTTATGTTTCATTGTTGATGTCGGCTACCCCCCAAAATGGGGGGAAGTGCCTTTGGTATATGGATGTATGTATGTATTATAAGCAAAAATATGGATTTAGATGTAAATTTCATTATTGGAATTACATCAAGCTTTAGCAAAGGGTAATTAGTATTTACCAATGGAATTTATTATGTCTAAAATAATAAATCAATAAAAAAAGGATTTATTGAATATTTCTAAAACAACAAAATACTTTGTTCGCTTTCTTAAAGTTCAAAAGCAATATGCGTTGCTCGAGGGTACACCCGGGCACACTATTATATCTTATTTCTCTTCGTTTTTTTTTTTTTTTTTGTACCAATGGTAAAGCAACTCTGTACATCTATGATAAGATCAATAATTGATTACAGTAGTAGCATGTTGCTACTACTGAGGAAGATCTATATTGGTATCCTAGAAATCATCCAGAACAAGGCAGCAAGAAGTATACTAGGGGCACCTATAAGTGTCAGGCAAGAAATATTGAGGAATGAGGCTTGTCTGAAGCCAATACATCATGGATTAGCAATAACAGCGATCATCCAGTTGTATAGGTCTATCATGAGAGATGACGATGGATTAACAAGAGATACTCTAATTCACAGCTACCCTAAAAGACTAAAGAATAGTTGGGTTACCGCAGCAAGACAACTAATAGAGAACTCTAGCATGAAAGAATATCTAGACGTAACCAAGATAGATGTAAAAAGCATTCCGCCATGGAGTATACCAGAGACTGAGATACTGCTTTCAACTTTAAAAGGGAAAAAGGAAGAGATGAATCCTGCATTGTTGAAGAATGACTATTTTCAGAGGCTGGACAGTATTCAAGGGGAACGAGTTCATTATTACACAGATGGTTCACTTCTGGAAGATAGGAGAGCAGGAAGCGGGGTAACTGTGTATCAGAACGGCGCAGAGGTACACTCTCTGTCCCTACGATCGCCAGATGGATGCTCCATACTACAGTCAGAACTGTTGGGTATTACGGCTGCACTAAGCATTATAAAAAAGAATAAGGACAATGCCATAATAGCAACAGACAGTCGGAGTGCCCTGCATTCTCTAACACCAAGAAAAGCTGAATTAAACACCATAGTGAGAAGAGCTATAGACCTGCTATCACAGATCAAACAAGCGGGAAGAATGGTTGCATTCATATAGGTGCCTTCACATATTGGAATCAGAGGCAATAAGAGAGCTGATGAGTTCGCTAAAGAAGGCGCAAGGAAGGAGAGAGTAGATTTCAAAATGACACCATCCCTGAATATGTTGAAGCACTCTGTTGGAATGGAAATAATAAATAGTTACAATGAGAGAATAGAGATGCTCAAAGAAACACACACATCAATAAGAAAATATCTTGAAATTACTAAGGTAAACCACCTGATTATAAACTCCTTGGACTAGAGAGCAGAAGAGAACAAACAACGTATAGCAGACTAAGGATGCAGAACCGATACCTTTGGGAGGTGCTGCCAGCTGCCAGTCCATCAGTAACATGCTGCAGACTATGTGGCGGGCTAAGGAAGCACACTCTCAGTCATTATCTCGTGGAATGTGAAGAAATTACTCATTACAGGCCACGGGGACTGAGTGGGGTTGGCCTGCTCAAGCATTTTCTGCAACCTGGTGTGCTGAAAAAGGTTGTTGCTACTCATCCAAAATTTGCTTGCTCCAGATAGTCAATAGACTTGTATATACTGTAATATGTACATGAATTAAATTGCAGTACATCTCATTTAGCAGCTACCTGGTAGCATTATAAAACCTGTTGTATTTAGTTTTCATTTTAATAACTCTCACAAAAATTTTGTGTTGACCTCATCTATACGTAATTCTTTCAGCTAAATAATTATTTACATATTGTACAGTAACCAAAATATAATACATCCTATCCTGCAGTCACCAGTTAGCATTAAAATTGTTGTTTCTAATCTATTTATAACGTTTATATAAAATCTCATATGTTGCCCTCATGTAATGTCATTCATTCAGTAACAAAATTATACTAGAATATTGTGCACAAACGTAATTGTGGTAAATCAGTAAGAAATTCTTCATTATATACAC
>NC_090742.1:79706517-79726517 GCF_036898095.1 Palaemon carinicauda | reverse complement strand
ATGAAGACCAGATTCATAAATGTATATATATATATATATATATATATATATATATATATATAGTATATATATATATATATATATATATATATATATATATATACTGTATATATATATACATATATATATATATATATATATATATATATATATATATATATTATTACTAGCTAAGCTACAACTCTAGTTGGAAAAACACGATGTTATAAGCCCAAGGTCTCCAACATGGAAAATAGCCCAGTGAGGAATGGAAATAATATGTAAAATGGAATTGTGTGCCTGAGTGTACTTTCAAGCAGAAGAAGAGTCTATTCTACCCTTCACCAAGTGAAAAGTAACAACTCAACAACTGCAGTTCAGCAGTTAACCCCATGAGAGAAGAAGATTTTTTTTTTCGGTTACCTTAGTGTTATCAGGTGTATAGGGAAAGAGGAGAACACATAAACAATATATATCTGTTTACAGTAATCCTTTTTCATCTAAATCTGACAAATTTTTTTCAGTTCAACTTTTTTTTTCTTCTTTTTTTTTCAACTAAATTTAACATATTTCCTTCCATTCATGTCACGTTTGTTTAATTCTCCCTTTCTGTTTGAATATGTCATTGTATTGTTCCATTTTGTTCTTGCGGATCGATACTCTTTAGAGGTTTCAATTTTTTCTTTAAAACTTACACTCTATAGGTTACTTTCAAAAAGTTCTTTCCCCCATTTATACTTTTTAAAGTCCTTTCTAATGATTAAGTTTCTCTTCAACAATATGCTGTCTATTCTAGATATTTTCCCATTTCTTCCTCACATGATTTGAATTGATAGTTTTATTCAATTTTAACATCACATCGTCTCGTATGGTGATTTCATTTTAACGTTATTTGTTCCTTTCCCATTATTTATTTTTTCTATTTTAACATCATAACGTTCCTCCCATTTAAAATTTCCAATTACAACATGTGAAATCTTTCTTGCGTTGGTCTACTGGAAACGTCTCTGCCTAGCGATCACCGGACTGGAGTTCGAGTCCCGCTCTAACACAAAAGTTTCTTGTATTGTCTGCAACCTCATCATCCTTGTGAGCTAATAATGGGGGCTTTGGCAGAGCCTATAGGTCTATCTGCTGAGTTTTCAGCAGCCATTACCTTTAAACGTTTTTATCGCCGAACTTTGTATCTGCAATATATGTCCATGATAGTACTAAAAAGCTCTGAAGGCGTGAACAAAAGTTGTCTCCAGCCCATTTTTACACCTAACGAATAAAACATCCGCTTACATATTGTAACAAAAGCTCCGGTGTCATTGTGAAAACTTCATTGCTCCCAAAATAGATTATCTTTACAACCCCCTTCCCCCAAAAATAACAACTTAATCCCCTCAACACAACTTCTCTGCCACTTCAATAGTAAAACTTTTCAAGGTTCAACGCACGCAGCTTTTTCTCTTGCCTTTCCTGCAATCAGTTATTGTCGTATCACAATCTAATGCTCTGTTAGTATCCCTCATTCTCCTCCCCTCCGCTATCCCTTAGGTAAGGGGCCGTTTGCCTTGAGACGTCTTCTATACCAAATGGCATGATGATCTTACTAGAATCAGTATGGACCGGCAGGGGTCACTTGCCTTAGATACACACTGCGCATCACAAGGAGCTGACTATCCTTTGATGAATTTAGCCAACGAATCCGCTATGGATTTAGTCAGTCTTTAGAAAGCAAAAATGACAGATGGACCCCAGTCAAGGGTGTAGCGGAGTGCTAAGAATCTCCCAGTTTATTAATGATAAAGAAAAATTTAAAATTGTTGATTGGAATGTTAGAACTATGAATCAAATTGGGAAGTTACATCAAGTGAAGAATGAAGTTATGGAATGTAGTTTGGAGTTGAAGAAGAAGGGGTAGGAATGATAATGACACCAAGAGCAGAAAAGAGATTAACAGATTGAGAGCTGTAAATACTAGATGGTTACTTGTAAAGTTTAAATCAAAGCAATGCCAAATGGGTATTATGGTTTATTAAACACCAATAAATGATTCCCCTAAAGAAAGGAAAGATGAATACTATGAAGAACTGCTGAGTGTAATAGATGAGATCCCAGAGAGAGATATGAAAGTTGTGATTGGTGACTTCAATGCTAAGGTTGGAAGGGATAATCAAGGTGTAGAGAATGTGGTGGTTGTTGGAGGTCTTGGCGAAGTTTCAAATGAAAATGGGGCACATTTCATAAGTTTTGGTTCAGCAAACAATCTTGTTATTGGAGGTACTCTCTTCCAGCACAAGGACATCCACAAATATACGTGAACTTCGCCATGTGGCAATTACAAAAATCAAATAGATCACATAGCCATTAATTATGGGAGAAGAAGGACTATAGAGGGGCAAATATTAGAAGTGGTTACCAGTTCCTCTTTGCCACACTGAAATTAGAACTAAAAGCACCAAACAGAAATGTTTATAGAATACCTAGGTTTGATACAACTAAGCTTCTAGAAGATGAGCACAGTAAAAAAATTTCAATTGAAAGTAGGAATCGATTTGCAATCTAAGTGACGTTAAAAGACGAAGAGTAGACAATCAATGAAGAAAAGTGTGATATTAAGAACATACATCAGTCAGTTGGTAGTGAAGTTTTGAGACATGCAGTTACAAGGACAAAACCATGGATATCAAATGATACTTACAATACTGTAAAAAAGAGACAAAGACAGACATTGATTGTTGAAAGTTTTCGAGGGAATAATGAAAATATTCCAGTATTGATAGTGAAGTTAAAAGAAAAGCCAGGAATGACAGGAGAGAATATTTAGACAGCAATGAAGATGAGGCTGACAAAGCTATGAATTCAGAGAGTGGCTATAAAAATAGTTCATAGAATTATTAATGAAATCTCTACTGGGAGAAAGAAGCATATACCCATAAAAAAGAGATGG
The DNA here is from genome assembly GCF_036898095.1 of Palaemon carinicauda. NCBI lineage: Eukaryota > Metazoa > Arthropoda > Malacostraca > Decapoda > Palaemonidae > Palaemon > Palaemon carinicauda. The sequence continues at coordinate 79,723,600 of NC_090742.1, read as the reverse complement.
GTCTGATATAACAACAGAAGATGAAGAAAGGTAACGTTGGATGGAACACTTTAGTTAGGTCATAAATAGGAGATGTGAAGGGAATAATCTGATTGATATACCAGAAGCTGATGAAGACTTTGATGTGGACATGAATGAATTCAGTGTGTTTGAAGTCGAAGCTATCCTAAAAACTAAAGAGATGGAAGGCCCCTGGATATGATGGAATAACTGCCGAGATGATACTGGCCGAAAATGAAGTGACTCCCAAAAGACTTACAAGATTATTTTGTAAAATGTGGCATGGACCTGATGAATGGGAGTTAGGAGTGTTGGTAAAAATGCCCCAAAAAGGAGATCTGACTGATTGCAAAAATTAAAGAGGCTTCACACTTACGGCAGTTATCATGAAAATATATAGTATGTTCATTTTGAAGAGACTAGTGAAAAAGATTGATGAAAAGCTGAGAGATGAACAAGCAGGATTTAGAAAAGGTAGAAGTTCTATTGACCAAATTTACATTTTAAGACTTGTGGTATAGCAATATGTAAAAATCCACTTTTGATAGCATTTGTGGACTATGAAAAGCTTTTCATACTGTGCACTGGCCAAGTTTGTGGAGAGTCCTGCATTAATATGGAGTTCCTCTTAAATATGCAAATTTGATTAAGTCTGTTCATGACCATAGGAAGTGCAAAGTAATGTTAGTGAAATCCAATCAAATGAATTTCCAGTGAACATTGGAGTACTACGAGGGATTGTGTTGTCACCTATGTTGTTTATCCTCCTCATGGATTTTGTAATGCATAGAACAGTAGAGGATGGTGGAGAATTATTTAACTGGATTGGTAACAGAAAATTAGCTGACCTAGAGTACGCTGATGACGCTGTCCTTATTAGCAGAACACCACAGGACTTGCAAACTTGCTTACCAGAATGCATGAAATATCACATGAGGTTGGGCTCAAGATAAATAGAAGAAAGACAAAGACGATGCGAACGGAAAACAATGGAAGATGAAATATCATTGGAAGAAGGAAGGATTAATGAGGTAGAATCATTTAAATATGTAGGAACTATGATCTCTACTACAGAACTTTAGAATTTGAGTTTAATGAAAGATTAAAAAAAGCAAATCAGACATTGTCTAGGTTAAGTAAAATCTGGAAATCAGATTGCCTGTCAACGAAATAATCTCCAACAAATTTTGTAGATTTGAGAACAAACCCCTCAGAAGAAAATTGGGAGTTAAATGGCAGGACAGGATTAGAAAGGAAACTATAAGAGAGATTACGCAAGTGCCATTTGTTGGTGAGATCATTGTGAGGGGTAGATGGAGATGGTTTGGGCATGCTCTTCGCACTCCCCAAGAGAGATTAGTTCACCAAATTTCCAACTGGGCTCCACAAGACACTAGAAGAGTTGGAAGACCCAGGTCTACATGGCTGAGGACTATGAAGCGTGAGGTAGGAGATGATAAATGGAAAAGTATTGATTTAAAATCTCAAGATAGAGACGACTGGCTAAATTTAACCGAGGCCCTTTCCGTCAATAACCGTAGGAGATGAAGATGATGATGATGATGATGATGTATATGTTTGATGCATGGTATTGGAATTACAACTTTTTCTTGTGTTTGTATATCAATACCACAAAAATTGTCATTAATCTTAATTTCTCCATAACTTTGGTAACATTGCCTGTTTAGGCATTATTTTTCATGGCAATGCTCTAATTTCAAGTTTATTTACAGAATAAAACAAGAATAAATTAATTGATACATGAATAAAGATATTATTATAAATGAAAGAATAAATAAAACAATGGCGAATTAATGAATAAGTAAGCCGATAAGTACAAAAGTTAATAACTGAATAAATGAAGTAACGAACAGATAAATAGATATATAAATAAAACCTAAAACTCTACACTGTAAAATGATTAACATAGCAAAGAAAAATTACCACTCAATTAAACAATAATATTACCAGCAAGTAACACTAAGCAGGGAAAAACATATCTGAAACATATATAGGATAAAGACACGAGAATGCATAATTATACAGACAGGTAGACATACACAATACGAATAGACGTAGCTATGGTAAAAAAAATATATAATATTCATTTGCATATAGACACAAACAAACACACACACACACACTATATATATATATATATATATATGTTCGTATATATATATATATATATGTAGTATAGTTTCTGTATATATATATATATATATATATATATATATATATACCGTATATATATATATATATATATATATATATATATATATATATATACCTGTATATATATATATATATATACATATGTATATAATCTGTATATATATATATATATATATACATATATATATATATATATATACGCATACATTTATATATGTATAAATATAAATACAAAAAATATACAGCATATATGTGAATATATGTAAACGCACAACTCACACATACACACACACATATATATGTATATATATATATATATATATATATATATATATATGTGTGTGTGTGTGTATACATATACATATATATATATATATATATATATATATATATATATATATATATATACATGTATACAAGCATACATTTACATATGTATAAATATGAATACAAAAACTATACTGTATATATGTGAATATATGTAAACGCACACACACACTATATATGTAATAATATATGTATATATATATATATATATATATATATATATATATATATATATATATAGTGTGTGTGTGTGTGTGCGTGTGGGTATATATATATATATATATATATATATATATATATATATATATATATATATATATATTTAAGTATATATATATAAATGGTAGAGCCAAGATATAAATATCTTAGCATTTTCAAAAACTATATTTGTTTACGAAGTAAGCATTCATTGACAAGCAAAATAGATACCTTTCATCATTTTCAATGGGATTAAAGAGGAGGTTCCATAAAGGGAAACATACTGAAAACACACAACAAAGTATTTGTTAACGGCACAATCAGAAGTACATTGTAAGCACTTTTATCCCGATGGAAAGACCAAAGCTATAAATAACTTGATTCCCTAGGTATAATAAGGACAAGTAGTTGCGTTTGAGAATACGTGTGTAATTACATTACAAGTGGGAAGGCATGCATAAGTCATTGAGAATTTTTATACGTATTTGCGTGTGTATAGAATATTTATCCTTTAAGTACTTACACACTTCCGTTAGTGCAATAAAAGTAATTCTCAATGTACATTTTAGATTGCCTATGTAAAAGTTTAAGCAAAATTTTCCCTTTTTTAGTTAAAGCTCAAACGGCAATTTGCGATCTCTATGTCAAATGTTTAAGCCACATTTTGCATTTTCTGTGTTAAAAGCTGAAGCTTCATTTTATATTCTTTGTGTTGAAAGCTCTAGCTGTTCTTATATTGTTAATATTACATGTATATGCTAAAAGTTGAATTACCCCATAAAAGCTGAAAAGCTGTTACTTGTATTATCTGTCTTATATATTCATAAAGTTTTTAGAATTCTCTTAGTTAATGTTCAACTACATCATACATTCGATGCTGCATTTTTTGTTATTCGCTAAAGCTGCATTCGCTGTGCCAATGTTTATGATTCATTTAACATTCTGATTGTTAAATGCCTATGGGATCCTTTTTACTATACCTATTAAATGTTAAAGCTGCATATTGTAAATATATATTCTTTGCTTTACATGCTTATGCTACGTTTTGTATCAACAATACCTTTTATCAATCCTCACACCACGACCCAAAAGTTATTTACACTTTGTTCTAAAAATATTTAAAAAAAGCAAAGTCCATCCATCCATATACCAAAAGCACTTCCCCCAATTTTGGGGGGTAGCCGACATCAACAAAGAAACAAAACAAAAAGGGGACTACTCTCTACGTTCCTCCAGCCTAACCAGGGACTCAGCCGAGTTCAGCTGGTACTGCTAGGGTGCCACAGCCCAACCTCCCACATTATTCACCACAGATGAAGCTTCATAATGCTGAATCCCCTACTGCTGCTACCTCCGCGGTCATCTAAGGCACCGGAGGAAGCAGCAGGGCCTACCGGAACTGCGTCACAATCGCTCGCCATTCATTCCTATTTCTAGCACGCTCTCTTGCCTCTCTCACATCTATCCTCCTATCACCCAGAGCTTTCTTCACACCATCCATCCACCCAAACCTTGGCCTTCCTCTTGTACTTCTCCCATCAACTCTTGCATTCATCACCTTCTTTAGCAGACAGCCATTTTCCATTCTCTCAACATGGCCAAACCACCTCAACACATTCATATCCACTCTAGCCGCTAACTCATTTCTTACACCCGTTCTCACCCTCACCACTTCGTTCCTAACCCTATCTACTCGAGATACACCAGCCATACTCCTTAGACACTTCATCTCAAACACATTCAATTTCTGTCTCTCCATCACTTTCATTCCCCACAACTCCGATCCATACATCACAGTTGGTACAATCACTTTCTCATATAGAACTCTCTTTACATTCATGCCCAACCCTCTATTTTTTACTACTCCCTTAACTGCCCCCAACACTTTGCATCCTTCATTCACTCTCTGACGTACATCTGCTTCCACTCCGCCATTTGCTGCAACAACAGACCCCAAGTACTTAAACTGATCCACCTCCTCAAGTAACTCTCCATTCAACATGAAATTCAACCTTGCACCACCTTCCCTTCTCGTACATCTCATAACCTTACTCTTACCCACATTAACTCTCAACTTCCTTCTCTCACACACCCTTCCAAATTCTGTCACTAGTCGGTCAAGCTTCTCTTCTGTGTCTGCTACCAGTACAGTATCATCCACAAACAACAACTGATTTACCTCCCATTCATGATCATTTTCGTCTACCAGTTTTAATCCTCGTCCAAGCACTCGAGCATTCACCTCTCTCACCACTCCATCAACATACAAGTTAAACAACCACGGCAACATCACACATCCCTGTCTCAGCCCCACTCTCACAGGAAACCAATCACTCACTTCATTTCCTATTCTAACACATGCTTTACTACCTTTGTAGAAACTTTTCACTGCTTGCAACAACCTTCCACCAACTCCATATAACCTCATCACATTCCACATTGCTTCCCTATCAACTCTATCATATGCTTTCTCCAGATCCATAAATGCAACATACACCTCCTTACCTTTTGCTAAATATTTCTCGCATATCTGCCTAACTGTAAAAATCTGATTCATACAACCCCTACCTCTTCTAAAACCACCCTGTACTTCCAAGATTGCATTCTCTGTTTTATCCTTAATCCTATTAATCATTACTCTACCATACACTTTTCCAACTACACTCAACAAACTAATACCTCTTGAATTACAACACTCATGCACATCTCCCTTACCCTTATATAGTAGTACAATACACGCACAAACCCAATCTACTGGTGCCATTGACAACACAAAACACATATTAAACAATCTCACCAACCATTCAAGTACAGTCACACCCCCTTCCTTCAACATCTCGGCTTTCACACCATCCATACCAGATGCTTTTCGTACTCTCGTTTCATCTAGTGCTCTCCTCACTTCCTCTATTGTAATCTCTCTCTCATTCTCATCTCCCATCACTGGCACCTCAACACCTGGAACAGCAATTATATCTGCCTCCCTATTATCCTCAACATTCAGCAAACTTTCAAAATATTCCGCCCACCTTTTCCTTGCCTCCTCTCCTTTTAACAACCTTCCATTTCCATCTTTCACTGTCTCTTCAATTCTTGCGCCAGCCTTCCTTACTCTCTTCACTTCTTTCCAAAACTTCTTCTTATTCTCTTCATATGACTGACCCAGTCCCTGACCCCACCTCAGGTCAGCTGCCCTCTTTGCCTCACGTACCTTGCGCTTTACTTCCACCCTTTTCTCTCTATATTTTTCATACTTCTCTATACTATTACTCTGCAGCCATTCTTCAAAAGCCCTCTTTTTCTCTTCCACTTTTACCTTCACTCCTTCATTGCACATTTAGACGTGTTTTTCATATTCAAATAAGCCATATATATTTTTGATACATTAATGTCTGGATTCTCTTAACAACATCGGGATCAGAGCCCTAGGCGAAATCACACAAAGACAAGAGCTTGTGACCGGCCGGAAATCGAACCCTTGTTTGGCAAGCCTGTATAGACAGTGACTAAACCACTCGGCCACGAAGAAAGATAAAAGTCAATGACAATTCTTCTGTACTTATTAGAATATGAAAAACACATCTAAATGTGCAAAATTTATCATTAATCGAATGCCAAGTAACAAACTACCAATTAGCTACGATGGTGAAGATGGGTTGATTTCAATTCTAAGTACAAAACACCTGAATTCGACACGTATAAGTACAGAAGAATTGTCATTGACTTTTATCTTTCTTAGTGGCCGAGTGGTTTAGTCATTGTCTATACAAGCTTGCCGGACAAGGGTTCGATTCCTGGCCGGTCACAAGCTCTTGTCTTTGAGTGATTTCGCCTGGGGCTCTGATCCCGAGGTCGTTAGGAGAATCCAGACATTAATGTATCAAAAATATATATGGCTTATTTGAATATGAAAAACACGTCTAAATGTGCAAAATTTATCATTAATCGAATGCCAAGGAACAAACTACCAATTAGCTACGATGGTGAAGATGGGTTGATTTCAATTCTAAGTACAAAATACCTGAATTCGATACGTATAAGTACAGAAGAATTGTCATTGACTTTTATCTTTCTTCGTGGCCGAGTGGTTTAGTCACTGTCTAACAAGCTTGCCGGACAAGGGTTCGATTCCCGGCCGGTCACAAGCTCTTGTCTTTGTGTGATTTCGCCTGGGGCTCTGATCCCGAGGTCGTTAAGAGAATCCAGACATTAATGTATCAAAAATATATATGGCTTATTTGAATATGAAAAACACGTCTAAATGTGCAAAATTTATCATATATATATATATATATATATATATATATATATATATATATATATATATATATATATATATACTGTATTTATATATATCTATATATGTATATATATATATATATATATATATATATATATATACACACATATATATATATATATATATATATATATATATATATATATATATATATATATATATATATATATACTGTATATATATATATATATATATATATATATATATATATATATATATATATATATATATGCCTATTGTTATAACTTAGTTATAACTCATAGAATAATAATAAAAAAGAAATCCTTGGTTATCCTGTCAGAGTGAATGTTGTGTGTCTGACTATTTACTTGTCAGTAGAAAGCTTTTTTTTACCTCCTCCCTGATTAAAAGACCGAGATATACTATTGATGCAATAGACATACCTTATTACGTAGCTTGTAACATCAGCCTGGACTGTTAAGGGGGCGTAACAGCTATTTTCTAATTTACCTTCTACATAACTTTTGATGCTAACTGTCATTTAGTTACTTTCACTTTTATAAAAAAAATCGTGAAATAAAATAGGTCTGCTCCAAGGCCGTAATCCAGCGCAAGCAACTGAAAAAAGATAAATAACAGAAAGTTCTCATAACGATATATTTTATTGTCTAAACGCGTTATTATTCTCCATCTATTATGATAAACATTTAACCAATTCTTACTTCTTTATCATGTTCTTTCCCTCTTATCTTTTATTCACTGCTCATTTATCTTCATACCCTTCAACACAATCTACAGTAACCTGATCCCTCTTCCTCAACCAATGTCGTTCAAAAAGACTTCCTTCATCAACGCCTTCCTCTTATCTCTTTGTCTCTTTTTTCTCTCTCCCACTCCTACTCATCTTTCCTTCCTTGTAACATTTTATTTCAATTTTCACCTCTCAAAAATATCTGAGATATCCTTCGTCGTTTCGCAATCCCGTCTTTGTTAGAAAATAAATTCCGATCTTTTCTCTCACCAGTTTTTATTTAACTTTTTCTTTCCTAGCACGTTGTTGAGTAAATGTTAAATAAAACATGCTGAGTAAAAAGATGATGTCACTTGATTCCTAAAGCTTCTGACGTTTCTGTTACACAATTTTCCATTAATCGACTAGTATTAGCTAGGTTCGACCTTTTCTGTCACAATTCTGTCCACTCAGAGTAAATTCTCTTCATTTTAGCTACTACTAGTATTACTAATTCAAACAATTCTTTGGAACGAGCCCCCCCCCCCCTCCCCCCAATAAAAGAGGTTACTAGTCATACACCAGTTAATGACATGTCGGTTATATTTCGGTTTGGTTTATATTAGAAACCACAAATGTTCTGTAACGATGATATCTTAGCTCAGCCTTTACAGTCATGAGTCTTGTAATAGCTTAAGAGTTCTTAATTCTCAGTTGAAGCAAGATGGTGAGATCCTAAGTGGAACTATATTAACAAACCATAGTCTACAAAAGGATCTAACGCACGAAGGATGAGGTTGTTTTAACGATGAAATCCTGATGGTTCCAATAGTGATAAGCTGGTATTCTTTTAAAGATAAATTAGCCATTTTTGTTAGATACGAAGTCTGGACGATAGGAAAAGTTTTTTGAGATAAATAAATGAAAATCCATAGAAACACTTTTGTCTGTCTAGCAAACGGAGCTAAAATGAATTTTTATCCTGCGGCATCGTGCTCGGACGGCTTAGGGTAAAATGAAAGAGAAAAAAAGTCAAGTTATCTCAAGAAATGTAGTAAAATATTGAGTAGGAAACAAAAGCCTACATAACATTTGTATGGCAGACATCTATCCTACAGCCAAATATACACATACACATGCTATACAATACATAAATACACACATTTATATATATATATATATATATATATATATATATATATATATATATATATATATATACACGCACACACACACGCACATATATATATATATATATATATATATATATATATATATATATATATATATATATATATACATATATATATATATATATATATACATATATATATATATATATATATATATATATATGTAAGGATCGGACTGGGTTGGGAACAGGAAATTAGACATAGAAAAGCATTTACAGCATCGCATTTCTTTCGAGGATTTGTGAGATTATCATATCTTATCGCGCCAGTCCTGGTTCCATTGCTTGGCTGCCTCGTAGGTGTTCAAGAGGTCCTGATCTGTACAGGTGGGTCCCAGTTCACATTCACGAAGGATGCGTTCCGTTGTTTGCACTGGATAGCCATTTTTTAGGGTTGTGATGGCCTGTTGGTAACGTCTTGGCCTGGTGATCGCCAGACTGGGGTTCGAGTCCTGCTCAAACTCGTTAGTTCTTTTGGGCGCTGCTACCTCACCATCCATGTGGGCCAAGGATGGTAGGTTTGGGGGAGCCTGTAGATCTATCTAGGCATTGTCTTGTTTGCTGGGGGCAATGTCACTGTCCCTGGCCTCTGCCATTCATGAGCGGCCTTTTAAAGTATTTAAACTTGCACTCACTGGTGGATGGGTCCCCATTTATAGGCGTTGCTCCCATAATCCGGATCTTGCTCTGTTTAATGTTACCCAGTCTTTTCTTGAGAGGGTTGTTCCACTTGGGAGTTGTTCATTTGGGTTTCTGTTTGGCAGCATTTGGTGGGAAGTGGTCCCATGCTCTCCATTTTCATAGCCTATGTAGACGTGGCTGCTCAGGATCTAAACTATGAGGTTCTGGACTTCAGACATGGATACCTTTGATATTAGGAAGCCAGAAAACTTAAAATCAATCAATCAATAAATCAATCAGACATAGAAAGGTATTTACGGCATCGCAGATTTTTTTCAAGGATTTGCTAGATGAGGTTACTTGACAATGTTTCCTTCAACACTGGGAAGTGGAATGTAGTGCTATGAAAATCCCCATTATATCACTTGGTAAACTCAAGAGGCATTGAAAACATGCATCAACGAAATAATGTAAATCATCTGTATTGTAACACTTTATCTCGATCACTTCATTGTTGAGTTCAATTTACATTGAGTGTAAGTCAATGGCGATATATATTGTGATATCCTCCCGATATTCATCATACATTTTGATGACGATCAAGATTATTATTATTATTATTATTATTATTATTATTATTATTATTATTATTATTATTATCATGACTACTACTACTAGCTACGCTACAACCCTAGTTGGAAAAGCAAGATGCTATAAGCCCAAGTGCTCCAACAGGGAAAAATAGCCTAGTGAGGAAAGGAAATAAGAAAATAAATGAACTACAAGAGAAGTAATAAGAAATCAAATAACAACAGTAGAAACATTATAATAAATCTTTTATAAACAAACTATAAAAGGCAACTTATTTATTTCAACCTGTCCAACAAGATGGAGACACCTCTGGCGTATCAAAGGGAACGATAACCTCCCCATTCACCTACTCATTTTGAAACCTGAGGTCTATAAGATCTCCTGACATTCCATCTTCCTATTACTTTCTATGGAGTCAAAAGGAATAGCTCAACAATTACAATAACTGGAAATTAGCATTTAAAGTACAATGGAAAACATTATATTAGCAACACTCTCGTGAATTTTTTAAGGGGACCGATAAAAATATCTCAAGCCCTCATAAATGCATAACTCACGTATTTCATATACTGTATCTAATGTAAGTGGACAACCCTTAAAAATACGAGTAATAGTATACATTGAGTATATACTCTTCTATCTTCATGTTTTCTACGATATAAAAAAAATGAAAACGTCATTGCAGACTAGATGCAACTTAGGACGGATATTGTTTATGAGATTGGCATTGTCCCTCGTTGATATCGCTCACTGGCAGCATCACACAGTTTACTGTAATGCTGCTACATTTAACAGCATATTTAAGAAGGCTACATAATAGCTGTCTTTTCAATTGTAGATATTACCATAAAATTTGGCAGGAACAAAGAAACTGTTTCCCATCAATCCCTGAAATTTTCATTTGGATATGTGAACTATTCCAGGAACAATTTACTCCACCGCCAAAAATAACCACTCAACTCATACCAAAATAAACGTTTGTTGTGGCTTTTCTATTGCAGATATAAACATGAAAATTGATATGGACAAAGTAAATACACACCCCATAAATCCCTGAAAATTTCATCTGGATATGTGAAGTATTCTGCGAGTAATTTATGGCGCCGCCAAAAATAAGCCTCCCACGGATTTCGAAAATGGGCTACAGTACTGTGACTTTTCTATAGCAAGTATCCGTACGGAAATTGGTATGAACGTAGTTCACAAAACACCCATCAAACTCTTTGAAAAACATTTGGATATCTGTAAAACTCTATAAGTAGTTTGCTCCTCCTCACTGATTTTTAGCTAAAAATCGTCACTTACGAACAGAAGTGACAACCAAGGCATGCCTATGCAGGTATGAAGATGAAAGTTGGCGTAAACTAAACTTATATACATCTGAATAATCCCTTAAAATTTTATTTGAATATATTAGTTGGTAGAGGAGTTATTGATTTCCCCTGGTGATAATAATCAAAGGGAATGGCAGGGTTATGGGTTGACAGGGCTATGGATTGGGTGAGATTCGTTCGCAAAAATTTTGGCATTTCATATAAGGTCACTCACTTTGTTCGCGACCAAAATATACCATGCGTATTATGAGTATTGTGGCAACGTAACTGCTAGGTTCTGACAGTGAGTCGGATTGAATGCAAGTAACGTTTATTCAACAGATTACGAGCTTATAAACAAACAGTTACGAGCAAGAATTTCACAATATTTCGAACAAACTAAAACATGCGATGGCAAGCGACAGAATAAAAATAGCTCTATTTCACTACATTATATGGGCGTGTATGAAGCACGTGTGGTTGAGTATATAATGTTTGTTTTTCACCCTATACGACTTCCAACGTTACTATTACTACAAACAGTATTATCCGTAAAACGAAGAGTAGTAGAGTTGATGCTTTCATTCTTGTTTGTCCGCAATCGTCTCTCTTTTTCCTCATCCCCACTCTCTCTCTCTCTCTCTCTCTCTCTCTCTCTCTCTCTCTCTCATATCCTAAAATGTTATTTTTAAGACTTCTTACCTATTTCAATGGAACTCATTGCTTTTATCAGAGTCTGTCTGTCTCTTTTTCTCTTTTACTTTTGCAAATTGTTGTTAATTACTCATATTTTCGGGAGAAATATCTCGTACCCAATAATTAACTCTCTCTCTCTCTCTCTCTCTCTCTCTCTCTCTCTCTCTCTCTCTCTCTCTCTCTCTCTCTCTCTCTCTCTCATAATAATGATATTTATTTCCACATTACCTTTTCAACTCTTAAACATAGTTATGAATGTTTGAAGATCATACTGTAACCAAATTATTGTAATCAGAAGATCTAATACTATCGAGCACAGCACTGAGAGAACTTAACAATTTAGTGAAGACCTCGGGAGTAAGGTCAACTTTCCGTTTTTCCCCCGATAAAGGTCACCTTCCCTGGCTAGCTTCATGACCTCTAACCCCATTTCCAGTCTTTACTTTAGGACTGGATATCAACCTGGATATTCTGAAACTCTTTTCCAGTTCAGAAAGAAGAAGAGTTAATAGGACGAGGAAAGAAGGAAAAGGAAAGATATATGAATGAGGTAGAGAAAAGAGAATCAACCAGAAAAATCGAAAGGACGAAGAACGAAAAAGGTTGTATTAATAAGGTAAAGAAAAAAGATAATTAAAATGAAAAAAAGAAAAGGAAGAGGAAAGAAGGAAAAAGAAGATTATGTGAATAAGGTAAAGAAAAGAGAGAATTAAAAAGAAAGAAATTAAAAGGATAACTAAAGAAGGAAAAAAGTTATATAAATGAGGTAAAGAAAAGAGAAAATTAAAGAAAAACATTAAAATGTCGAGGAAAGAATGAAAAAAGAAGATTAAATGAATAAGGTAAAGCAAAGAGAGAATTAATCAGAAAAAAAATCAGAAGAACGAGGAAAGAAGGCAAAAGGTTGTATAAATAAGGCAAAGAAAGGAGAAAAAAAAAATAAAAGGACGAGGAAAGAATGAAAAATGAGGTTATACGAAAAAGGTAAAGAATAAAGAGAATTATAAGATTCTCTTTATCGTTCTTCATGATACGCCATAATTATTCTGACTTTTCACCACAAAGAAAAAAAAAAAAATAAAGAGGATAAAAAGGAAAATAAATTACAGTATATACAGCAATTCTTTTCAAACGCTATGTCATGCATTAAGGATTTCTGATTGAGGGGGGAGGGGACAAAGGCGTAAATGGTGGGGTAAGGGGAGCGTGGATGGGGTTGAGGGGAGGAGGAGCTTTTAAAGCCACCTATCGCAGGCTCTCATTGGATGTAGTATTGGTTCTCCAATCGTTGCACGAGGCTTTTCGCCGAGGGTGCAATGACCTCTGAGTGTTTCTCTCGAGCAGTTCCTTTGAGAGCGTCTCGTTTTCTTTTATTTATTTTTCTTTTATATTTTTTTACATTTTTTTGTTCCTAGTAAACGTGGTACTGCACTTATCAATTTGCATATACATAATTTCATTAATCAATTCACCGGGACGATTGTCTATTTAATTTATCACTGAAGGGATTTGACCTTTTCATTGTAGTCCTCCAAAGAGAGAGAGAGAGAGAGAGAGAGAGAGAGAGAGAGAGAGAGAGAGAGAGAGAGAGAGAGATTCTACTTTTAATAATTCAAAGCCAGCGGTGAATTGCGGGGTTGGAAAAGAGACTTTACTGCTAAACACAGGATTTCTTTGCATTTTCATGTAAGGGCGGTTATTTATAGGAAAGGCACACGTATACATACATTAATTAGACTACAAAGTGCATGATATATATATATATATATATATATATATATATATATATATATATATATATATATATATATATGTGTGTGTGTGTGTGTGTGTGTGTGTGTGTGTGTAATTCTGAATGCGGTATGTTTTATTGCATAATACAGTTTTATATCTTCTTCCAGACTTTTTCTTTTTTTGTTCTTCCTAATGTCCAAAAATAGCATACCACAAATCTCAAATTACTTTATTAATTCTATCTCTTACGGTCGTTTTTCATTGTTTCTCTTTCTTTTCCTTTATTCCCCTGTCTCATCCGCCCCCCCCCCCCCCTCCACACACGTCTGTACACTAGTCCGTCTGTCTGTCTGTCTGCCCCTCTTATTTTCCCGCTGGTGCTCCGTATCACACAGCCAGACGCATTACTTAGTCCCCTTTTTCCATCGTAGCCGTTCCCATGAGGTCTTTCTCTCCCTTCTCCAGAACACACCTTACTCTTTTTGCAACCCTTTGCCACTCTCTTTCTACCTTTCCTCCCCCCCTCCCCCACATAGAAAACATCCAGATATCCCTCCTTCCCTCCCCCCCTACCACTCCCATCCTCTTAATCACCCCCCACCCCACCCCAATGAAAATTTCCCTCCCTTAAGACCATCCCGTTCCTCTTTCACTCTCTTCAATCCTTCTCCCTTATAACCCCTTCTCCCTTTTGGGTGCCTCATCCCCTTCCCACCCAATCCTCTACTCTCCTCCTTTACTCCGACCTTCTCATCCCCCTTCCAATCCGTCGCCCCCAGTCTACCCCTCCCCCAACCTCCATCATCCATCTCGCGGTAGTGGGTCATGAGAAGCATCCTACCGCTGGCAACTCACTCTGTGTACTAGAAAATTGCTATGAGTTCATGACCACATTTTCTTCGATGATTTTCCTGCTCGTAACGTTTACCCTCACATGAACCCTTAGTAAGAATTCAGAATAGAAATTGATGGATAATTGAGTTTGCTACACTCCCTTACAGAGAGAAAATGCCATGAGCGCAGAAAGAAAAATCGACTATAAGGTGCTGAGAGTACTTTCCTAGCTCTGAAGGTGGCGCGCTCTCCTGCCATATTGATTGCGCCCGCAAGGTCTTCTTCTTATTCTTCTGCTTCTTTTTCTTCTTCTTCAAACACGAATTTAGGATCTTAAGCTACTTTAGAAAAGAGCCGCTTTACCCGGCACAGCGTTTAACGTTGGTGAAATGAGTTTATAGCATCAGAGCTTCATTTCCCGCTTCAAATAACAACTTGATATTTTTCACACCCCCCCCTTCTCTCTCTCTCTCTCTCTCTCTCTCTCTCTCTCTCTCTCTCTCTCTCTCTCTACCTTTGAAAGCTGGCCTCGAAATCAAAATAACGCACCGTTGTCACTTCCGCGTGATAGAGATTTATGACGTCTGGCCGGATGGAACGACGTCTACTCGCGCTAGACGGTTCAGCAGAAAGAGAGAAATACCGTCTGTACTTTGTGACATTTGACCGATACTTTTTTCCCTTTGTTTATTCTAGTCATTATATCATTTAGGATTTCCTTATATTTTTGATAATAAAGAATTCATACGATGTTACTTTATGGTCAAAAGATAATTAAAAATTATAAGAAAATTTAATTTTAAGCAAGGTAATAATAGTTTTAATTTCACACACAATTCGTTAATAGTACTATAAATATTTACATGATATTCTGAAATGTAGAATGAACATAAAAGTTCCTGTCGCATTTTACTGTACTGGTTTTTTTGCCATCGTGATGATGATTTTCCAACTGCGTCTTTTATGAGTCTCAAACACTTGTGTATGCCTAAAGCACAAGAGCCTGTTTCACCCATGCTTTTGTCTTAACATTAGTAGTCTTTGTGGCCATGCTATTTCAGTCTCTTCTTTTACTATGTGAAATCTCTCTCTCTCTCTCTCTCTCTCTCTCTCTCTCTCTCTCTTATCTATCGATCTCCCTGTCTATCTATCTATCTATCTATCCATGTGTTTTACCTCTTTAGTACATCAATTTCCCTTCATCATTGCGCTTTTCTCCCCTGTCTTTATCTATCTATCAATATGTGCTTTACCCGTAGAGTATATCATTTTCCCTCGTCAATAATCACCATTGCTCTCTCTCTCTCTCTCTCTCTCTCTCTCTCTCTCTCTCTCTCTCTCTCTCTCTCTCTCTCTCTCTCTCATTTCCCCTATCTATCTACCTATCTATCTATCTATCTATCTATATATATATATATATATATATATATATATATATATATATATATATATATATATATATATATATATATATATACTATCACTACAGTACATCAATTTTCCTCGGCCAGTAATCACCATTGCTCTCTCTCTCTCTCTCTCTCTCTCTCTCTCTCTCTCTCTCTCTCTCTCTCTTTATGTCATTCCCCCTCTCTTATTTATATATCTATATGTGTGTGTTTACCTCTAAGAGTACATCTGTCTCAATTTCTCTCGTTTCATAATCCACATTGCTCTCTCTCTCTATCACACATACTTATTATGCTTTTTTGTTACTTTTTTTCCGTATCTAACAATATCTCTCTCTCTCTCTCTCTCTCTCTCTCTCTCTCTCTCTCTCTCTCTCTCTCTCTCTCTCTCTCTCTCTCTCTCTCTAAACGTTATGGCTATTTTAAGTCATCTGTTTAATTTCCCTTTTATGCAGGTCTGTAAGTAAGACCAAATTACCAGCAAACATAGCGGATAGTTGTGAGAGCCACTAAAGACTATGGATTTCCCTTCATCATGCATCTGCGCCATTTAGCCCAGCTGGAGACATTGGAGTAACCACAGTACAGCTCCCTAACACATTATTCTTTTTGCCCATGTCCATTATCTTTTCTTTTGTATCTGTTTATTTAGATGTCTTGTTTTCTATCCCTGCAATACAATGCAGTTCATTTCCAGAGAGATTTTTTTATATATATTACGCCGAACGCGTAATCTATGAATTGAAAATAATATAAGAATCAGGTAAAATATCTCATTAAATCATAGCAATAAATTTTGGAAAGCTTTTCACCTTTATTAAATGAATGAATTAACAAATTAATTATTCATGTTAGTTGTTCATTCACTCATTTGCTTATGGGTTTATTTATTTATTTAATCGGCATTCCTTTTACTTTGTTGTCTCCTATGCAGAAAAGCTCCCATCCAAAGATTTTTTTTTTTTAGTGGCCATTTTAAAATTTATCTTTTAGTTCATTATC
>NC_090742.1:79669017-79694017 GCF_036898095.1 Palaemon carinicauda | reverse complement strand
ATATATATATACATAAATATATATATACATATATATATATATATATATATATATATATATATATATATATATATACTAATGTTCGCAATACGTCAAAAATGACGCCTAGATGTTTAGATAGATATGCACATACACGACACAGTTAACCCTCGCTACACCTCCCCCTATCTTAACTACCATGTGGTAGTTATGGCAACTTGTGGGAGATTGTTATTTTCCGATTGGTTGCCATTCAGCGTGACAGGGAATATATATATATATATATATATATATATATATATATATATATATATATATATATATATATATATATATTCTAATAAGCCATATAAATTTTTGATACATTAATGTCTGGATTCTCTTAACGACCTCGGGATCACAGCCCCAGGCGAAATCACACAAAGACAAGATCTTGTGACCAGCCGGGAATCGAACCCTGGGCGGCAAGCTTGTATAGACAGTGACTAAACCACTTGGCCAAGTGCTTTAGTCACTGTCTATACAAGCTTGGCGACCAGGGTTCGATTCCCAGCCGGTCACAAGCTCTTGTCTTTGTGTGATTTCGCCTGGGGCTCTGATCCCGAGGTCGTTAAGAGAATCCAGACATTAATGTATTAGAAACTTGTATGGCTTATTTGAATATGAAAAACACGTCTAAATGTGTAAAATTTATCATATATATATATATATATATATATATATATATATATATATATATATAAATATATGTATATATATAAATATGTGTATATATATGAATATAAATATATGTATATAAATATATATATATATATATATATATATATATATATATATATATATATATATATATATATATGTGTGTGTGTGTGTGTGCGTGTGTGTGTGTGTCCAAACACTTGCTCTCTATTATATAGGAGAGATATGTGTGTATGTGTATCTGAAATAAAGAAAAGAAGAACCTCTTAAAGTTAGTGTGAATAAGTAAAATGCCAACACAATATGTAAAACCTTAAGGCGATTATCCGAAAGAATTGCTAAAACGTATAATGGCCATCAATGCAAGTCACAAATACCAGGTCGCTTCTCTCATAAAAGAAGACCTCGCCATCCCCTAGTCAACAACACGGGGGGATGATGCCGTATATACATGTCATATAGTCATTTCCCTTTACTTTCAGGGGACAAAAAGCCAACTACTCTTACAAAGTGCTCGCCATTCTTTTTTTCTTTTTTTTTCCTTTTTACGGCGTTCAATAGAGGTTTATACAGTATTGTTTCATTACCATTCGTTTCGCGTTTTGAACGGTAAATGAATGGGGGGGATATCTTTTCCCATTAACTTGTAGTTCATTTACATTAATTTTAAAATGGTGAGCTTTTGTTCGCAATGTCGATTGCATGAACGATGTCATGCGCGCCGATTGGAAGAATGAATGACTATGCGAGTGTCATATCAATAAACCTTTGTTATGAATAAATAGATAAATAATGAAAATATTCGTTAAATAAATGATTCATCCTTTTTTCTTGTCCTAAGGAATAAACTAATTATCGATGTGTTTATGTTAATTCTAATTTTCTTTACTGACATATAACGGATCAACTTAATTGACTGAAATGAGACATATGCACAAATATACATACAAGCCAACACCCAGCCACACACGCATGCATATACACGAACACACGCACACGCACAAACACACACACACACAAAATCAAGTGATAGGTTTGGATAAGTACACAGAGAGAAGGATTGTAATTATGGACAAATCTACGATTTTTTTTTAAAGACAACTTTTACTTTTTCCATGGACTTACTATCATCGTCCCTTTCATGGTTTCTTGGTCTCTAAACTTTAATCAATATTCCCGTATCTATGGTTTAGTACCACCCAGGTGGTGAGGGATATGAGGGATATGAGGGATATGAGGGGTGGAGGTGGGTTGAGGGAAGTGGGTGATTGAATTAACGTTTGCCGCTTTCGTGTTCTTGTGCTTTCAAGTTCTCATGCAAACAAATGCATGTGTGAGTGCGTGTGAGCTTGAGAGCCGGTGTGGGGTTGTTGTACCAGAGGCATAGATGTTGCACACTACATACTGTATGTGATACAGTTGGAAACCCGTTCAAAAACATTGATTAGCTTTAATGAAATCATACCTAAAGGCGCAATTTACGCATGTTGACTCTCTCTCTCTCTCGCCATGGGAAGTATGTACTTGTGGAGTCACGCCATACTGGGATTTCTCCCCTTTAACACAAGCACTATAATTGGTATCTTAAATGTCGTGGGAAATTATTGACATTACCACCCACCATTTCAAAAATCCAATTAGCCTAAGAAGCCACTTGGGTGAGTGGTGGTACAGCACTCGTTTCGCGTTTAGTAGGTCGTGGAATGCTCCTACCTTCCAGCTACCAATGGACCTTGGTATAAATAGGTAGCAGCAACTGCTGGGCTAATGAATGAGAACCTGCTAACAAATTGGAAGCCATGTGTGTGTGCATGCATGTATATATACACGCATACACGCGCGCATACACACACACACACACATATATATATATATATATATGTGTGTGTGTGTGTGTGTGTGCGCATGTATATATATATACATATATATGCGTATATATATATATATATATATATATATATATTATATATATATATATTATATATATATATATATATATATATATATATATATATATATATATATATATATATATATATATATATATATATATATATATATATATATATATATATATATATATATATATATATATATAATGTATAAATGTTCAGCTAAAATTACGATCAATATATTTACCAATGATTTTTTAAAAGGTACACAAAAAGAAAGGAAAAAAGGGGAAAGGAAAATATTTCAATGTTTCAGATATTTGGAAGATTATAAAAAGGATATTGACTGAGCATACGCTTTAATATATTCAGTCATACGTCCGGACATGTAACTGTACACAGACATACGTCCAAACGTGTAAATGTACATTGTTATAGACCACCCTGGGAGTAACGTTCTTGCAGATGGGTAAATGATTTCAGACATCAAAAGGTATCCTTTCTGTTACTTACCATTGCTGTGCGTTGCTATTTTCTGTTTAATGGGAGAGTGTAGTTTAACTTCGGTTGAATGTTCAATGTTTGTTTTTGAGGGCAATGCTCACAGCTTCAGCTGTAGTTGCTTTCCTTAAGAACGATCTGGGTTCCGTCAACTTCGTCAAATAGTGTTTTCAAAGTTTCCGGTCGTGGACATCGATGTAATGCTGGTGTATTTTTCCCCTTCCTTTTTGTGAGCCAGTGTTCGTCTTCGAAGTGGTAGGGTAATGCGTCCAATGTTGTATCTTTTTGCGATATTTACATATCTCTGAGCAAGAAAATTTATAAACGAAGTCAGCACAAATCCTCTTTGGTCTGTGGGCTGGGGTTGGTACTGTTTGTTCTTCATCACCAGGGCCGCTATTAGGTAGGGCTTGCTATAGACTTTAAACTGCAATATCTGGCTTTCGGGGTACCACCCCGACTTATGATTTCTTACAAGCCGATCCACAGTTGAGGAGATGGTAAACGATTAAGGCAGTTTCATTAGCCTCCGGCCTTGTGGGCTGTTGGATTTCGCTGAATTTATTTTCTATCGCTTATCCGTTATTGGTTAGAAAATGTTGTATTCGGTCTAGGTCAGCGTGAACTTCTTTCCAAGGTATGATATGCGTATTTTGACGTAAGCACTTACTACTATTTTTTTTTCATATTTCGGGGCATTCCCCTTTAGCGTTTAAACTTCTTCCTATTCGGTTGATTTTGTATAGACCTTTGTTTTGAAAAAACCTTCCTGCTTTTAACCTATGACACCTCAAAGGGAGGGTCTTCCGTCTCCTTTGTTCCGTTAAGCTGAGCACGGATTTTTTTCTGAGTTTGTCAGGTAGTTCTTCAGTTATCGTTTTTAGTCGTAATGAATATGGGATAGGAGTACCGTCTGTAGATATTTTCTTTTCTCCCCAGGACTTCAATGGTACCCATATACTGTAAATATTTGCAGAGTCCCGAGAGGGGTCCCCATGACTACTTTTTCTATTTATCGAATTAGTTCCCCATAGTGCGAGAGGATCGGGACCTCCATAGTGCTAGACTTTATCATTTCTTTACGGATTTCCTAAGCTATTCTCCACATCAAGAAAGGCAATGTCTTCTTCAGGTCCTTTTTGTGCGGAAAGTTAATGAACTCCGCAGCTAATTTCAATGACTACGAGGGAGGTATGTAAGGGATAAGGATCTCATTTAAGATCTTCCCTAGTTTGGTGGTAGGCAAATTTATCTGAAAGATGGCAGGTCTTGGAGGTAGTCCCCCTTATTTTTTTTTCTTTTTTTTTTTATCATCGGAGTAACTTGGTTCATGGTCACTTATAATTCTAGGAAATTTGATAGCGTCCTGTTGATTAGTTGGCCTTGGTTACAATCTTGGACATCCTTTTCTTCAGTTCTTCAGTTGGGTCCATCATCAGCCGTTGGAACTTTGAGGAGTCTGGTAGGATGCTGTGACAGCAGAATACCTTCATATCAGCGGTTATGCATTTCAACGGTTACATACACCAATGATATGTCACCTTTCAGCAAGATGTTGTTCGGGTTGTTGCATAAAACTTTGGCGGCTTCCATCTATCTTTTGAATGGAGTTTGCTTAGAATTATTCCTCTTTAGTGTCCAGCTTCTCGGGTGATTTCTTCGAGCGGAGAGTAATAGAAGAGGATGCCCTTTGATGTCTGAAATCATGCATCCATCTGCAAGAATGTCGCCTCCCTGGAGAGCCAAGTGGCACTGCCACAGAACGAACCTGACGACTTGATCTGGACCACTGGTGGTCTGTAACAACGTACATTTCCATATCTGGACGTATGTTGGCGTATGTCTGTGAGTATATTTAAGCATGTAATCAGTCCATATTCTCTTTATGATATTCAAAAGATCTTTGAAACATTGGAACATTTTTATTTACCTTTTTCTTTTTATCATGTACTCTTTAAAACAACATTGATGAATAGTATATATATATATATATATATATATATATATATATATATATATATATATATATACATATTTATGTATATATATATATATATATATATATATATATATATATATATATATATATATATATATTAGCTTTTTGAAAACCGATAGTTTGGTTCATTCGAAAAAAAAAAAAAAGACTTTATTTCCTTCTTCTTCTACGTATTATTATTTTTATGTATATTATTCTTCTGTGTTTTATTACTTTTACTTATATTATTCTTATTCTTATTATTATTTCTAATTTCTCTTTGATGACCTTGCAATATTATAAATGTAAAATCAAAGTATCCTTCATTCTACATTATCACTATTACTAATTCTTATATTCTCATTATTTTATTTATTTTTTTTTATTCACATTTTTACATTTATGTATAATCAAATTTAATGCAATTATTTTGCACATAGACACCAATTGTTTTCAAGCACGATAGATATGCAGTCCAACAGGCTTTAACATTAAAACAGTAATGTTCATAACAACCCATTTGTTTACCGGCACACCGAAACATCTGCCTAAATGTCAAAGAGTACTGTACAGAGGCTCAGAAAAAAAAAAAGTTTCGACTACAAAGAGAAGTGCTTTTGCTTGTTTACTACTACGGACAGCAAAAAAACATCCTTAATTTGGCGAAATTGCCTTTCGCTTCGGGTTAGTTACTCAGGCACGTCTGGCAATCGGCAAAGCGTCCCGAAATCTCTCAATGTACCGTATGTGTGTTTGTCTCTTCGTTGGTTCGTCTTTGCTGTCATGAGTGAAATGACGTGGAATGGAGCAGTTTCCAGATTGTGTAGGTGTGGTTTTTTTTCCTCTGGCGTTAATATCGTACTCAAACCAATGATATATATATATATATATATATATATATATATATATATATATATATATATATATATATATATTATATATATATATATATATATATATATATATATATATACATATATATATATATACATATATACACACATACACAAACATATATATATATACATATATATATATATATATATATATATATATATTATACACACACAACAACAATAACAACATATGCAACTGTTTATAGTCCACCGCAGTACAAAGGCCTCCTATGTCTGAGCTTGGCCATTTTATATCCAAAATCAAACCATTGTTCTCTAGTCTTGGGTAGTGATATAGCCTCTGTACCATGGTCATCCACTGTCTTGGACTACAGTTCTCTTGCTTTAGTGTACACTCGGGTACACTATTCTATCTTATTTCTCTTCCTCTTTCTTTTTTGAAGTTTTTATAGCTTATACGTGAAGGATCTACTTTAATGTTGTTACTGTTTCTAAAATGTTTTATTCTAATTATTCACTACTTCTCTTCAAGTTTATTTACTTCCTCATTTCCTTTCCATACTGGGCTATTTTTTCCTTTTGGAGCCCTTAGTGTGATGATTCTTTAGTTCTTCTTGTAATAAAGCTTCTCATCAAATCTTCTTGTTATTTGTCTAGTATTTTTACCTTTACTTACTATTTCTTAATTGTATTTTAATCCATTCTTGGTTAATACTTAATGTTTCTCTCAAGATATAACATAAGAAAAGTTACGTGGATGAGGATACAAGTGCCGAGTTTTTCCTTTACTAGACATTAAAAAAGGGTTGAACAGTCACTTACAAACCAGTCATAAAAAGAATGATTTTTACATAAACTTGTAGCGTTGAATTCAGAAGTCTTGACACTGGCTGAAGAGTTAGATGTATCCTTGTTTAATTGGGCCTATACGTCAGTCAATCGTAGGCCTTCTGTCGTTGCTGAAGTATGAGCCTTTGTCAGGTGTTGGGAAGCCTGGCACGATGTTCTAGTCACCGCGGTCACTCTGGGACGTCACGCCAAACACACTCACAGTCTATCAGGTGGGGGCGTAATAGTTCTATTCGTCGTCCTTCGTTTTAAGGGATAAATGGTTCCCCTTAATTCCTCGGCTGCTAAACGGTCCTGAATATACGCCGTCCTTCAGTTAATGTATGCGCAGCCACAACTCGTTGTTCGCCTCGAGACCGGCAAGTTAAAGTAGGTCTTTAGACCTGGTGAACAGAGTGACTCACTAGGAAGGAGAGAGAGAGAGATCACCTCTCACTGTTGCTTATATATCGTCGTCCTGGGCATGTCAAGCTATCCTTAATCACGTGACTTTTTGCCAGTTACCGCACCTCATTCGTCTGGGCTCCATGAGTCATTCATTTACTTCCCGTAAACATCTCCCGAACGTCCTGTTCGGGAGATGTTTACGGGAAGTATCCCAGGACTCGGCGAAATTAACTGAAAACAACCTGCCTAACTTCTCGTTCACTCTCATATCTCTCCACAATTCTTTCTATATCTTTACAATTACTACTAACTGCATTTGTCTCTATTTCTTATTAACTAATAAAACTCATGAATAAAGACATCAATAACATACATAAACCTTCTGCATATGAAATTTATCCAAAAATAATCATTTGTCTGACACCATTCGGCCAGCTACTAGGATTCTTATAGAATCCTCATACCACAAAACAACAAACTTATTCCTTAGGTTTCCCAATAATAACTAATAGTAACTCATTAATCCTTTCTAACTTTTTGAGAATCAAATACTTCACCACATTATAGGTTACCACAGTAATAAGCACAATCAAAAATACATTACACATAGTCAGAAATGGTGCAACATCTTGCTTGTAAAACAGAACATAATCATTATCAATTGGCATTGCCACATTTTCTACCACTGTTAATTTGTCTAGCTTAAAATGATTAATCTTGGTTTCATAACTCTTTGCAATGGAAGACTGATTTAATTCATAATGTAAAAACACACTAGGTACATAATAGAGATAATCAGGTATTACTACTGAGCAAGAATCTGTAAATGATTTCAAATTTCCTATCTGAAATGTTTGAGTCTTCTCATTACAAGTAACTTCTGCAGTTTTAGTATTTTGAACATAAACAAAGATTTCATTACCTAAATGTAATGCCCTGTATGGCAAACTGAAAGTTTCAAATATACACTCTCTCATCAATTCATAATTCTCAAAGAAAATACCTTGAATACATGGAAAATTGCTTATAGGTTGTTTAATTTGCACAAAATTGCACATGGATTGACTTTCACTTATCAATGCACATTGTTCTAGTTCACCTTCCTCTAAAATAATCATCAATAATTTATTCTTATCCAATGCTAGACGAACCTTGGGATGGTTCCAAATTACTGTTGCATTTCCTATTTTAACTGGGAAAGGATGTATTGTATATAGGTCAAACAAATTCATACCCTTAAAAGGAATCAATACCAACAAATACACTTTTATTACCTTCACAATTGACATAGTATAATATCAAAATATATATTCTATCAAAGGCTTGGAATGGCTATTTACTATACACCAATCTATGATTTCTTTCAAAGTTTTTGGAGAAATGATAGCAAGGCTAAGTATTCCTTTTTGTGCATTTATTAGTCCGTTCACAGATTCCTTATGATCACTAATCTCAACTTCCACTTCATAAATTAACTTAAACACTTGTTCTAGGTCATCTATCTTATTAGAAACATTTACATTAACTTGATTAATAAATTCCACCATCCTTTTGATATTTTCTACATTCTTATTATTATTTTCTATCAGAGTACTTATAAGATTACCCTTCTGGTTAGCCCATTTCTCTATTAGTTCTACACGATCAGTTAGACCTTTAACATAGCTTTCTGTAGCCACTCCAAACAAAGCACTAAATGCACTACCTACAAAAGGTAATAAAGATCTCTTGTTTCTTTGAGGCCTGACAATGTCTTCAATTTTACCTTGTAAGTTTCTTAATAATTCTACAAAGGCAGAATCATTATGGGTTAGTATGCACGTTCGTATTTCTTTATCTAACTGTTTCAAATGTTCTTCCCTTTCTAATATTGAATTGACATTGATCTTTACTAAAGCAAAATCAATTAACAGTTCACCTTTTCCATGTGTTTGTATCAAGGCCCCACTTTTAATGTCTATTTCGCATGTGATACCGACCACTAGGGTAGGATCAGAAGGAAGTTTTTCCACCACTTCCTGTAGAAGTTGAGAGGACCATGGATTAGTTTTTACAACCTTTATATGATCCCAATGGGCATGCCTTACATCTAAACTCTGTTCATGTATCAATTTAAATTTATTATTCTTTTCCCTCTCTAACACTCGATAAGGACCTTCAAATATGGGAGACACCTTTTCATTTGTTCCTTCCTTTACATGTACCTTTATATATACTTGTGAACCTAACTTCAGGTCAGTATTGGAACTATAGTCAATTTCTTTTAGCGATGCAGATTTGCACCGACTCGCAGCAGTGCCTTTTTAGCTCGGAAAAGTTTCCTGATCGCTGATTGGTTGGACGAGGTAATTCTAACCAATCAGCGATCAGGAAACTTTTCCGAGCTAAAAGGGCACCACTGCGAGTCGGTGCAAATCTGCCTCGATAAAAGAAATGGACTATAGTTAAAGTTGCAGGTTTTAGGTCTCCCCTGAGACAATTTACATCGGTCTCCTCGGGCAACCATTAGCCAGCAGGGACTATCACTAGTCCCCTCTAACCTCCCCCCCAGGCGCCACCCTGGGAGTACCCCCCGGTAGAAGGTCTCACGGTATTCGCGTCCCTGGCGGGGACCGAACTCGGGACCTCTGCAATAGAAATCTGCGACGCTACCAACCTTGCTATCCGGAGTATGAAGCTTGTGTCATAGTATTTCTTATTTACCTGTTGCCCTTTTTCTAGAGATTGTCTGGTCTGTCTTATTATTTGAAAGGTTCTTTGCAGTTTCCAAGCTACATAGTCCTGGTAATCATATGTGTACCTAGGAGGTTTTGCGTCAACTAACAATGAGTTAAGCAGTATTTTCTGATAACCATAAAGCAAAAAGTGTGGGGTTTCTCCTACCGTCTCATTCACTGTGTTATTCAAAGTAAACTGAACATCCTCTAAAGCTATATCCCAATCTTCTGTAGTTGGACTAATGATAGTTCGCAGTACATCCAGTATCTTCTTATTTGCCCTTTCTACTGTCCCATTTGAACTCGGCTTATAAGGAGTTATCTAACATTTCTTAATCTCAAAAAATTCGCAAAGCTTTTTCATTATCTCACTGGTGAATTCGGGTGCATTGTCTGACAAAAGTACCTCCGAACACGAATGTCTCGTGAGTATTCTGGTCTTTAAAGCTACTGCAACTGAAACAGCAGTTCTATCTCTAACTGGAACAATTTCTAAGTACCGAGTCAAATAATCAATGAAAACCAGTATATACTTATTCCCTCTCAAAGTTTTGGAAAGGGTCCCATATGATCCATCTGAACTACCTCAAAAGGGTTTGAATTACTAGGATATTTTTCTAAAGGAGCTCTGACATTTACATGACCTTTATGCCTATTATAAGTTTGACATTCATTTACAAACTCCTTTGCTTCTTCGCTGCACTTAGGCCAAAAATAATTCCTACTTATTGTTCTCAGAGTCTTTTTGATTCCTGGATGTCCTGCCAACTTGTGGGTATGTGTTATAGCTAATACTTCCTTAGTCAGTGTGTCAGGTACATATAGTCTGGAACAAGCACTCCTATCCTTAGCTTTCTTATATAATATCCCATTTATTAATTCAAAATCTGACCTAGAAGTTTCATCTTGTCGCAAATCTCCTATTATTTTCCTGATACTTGCTTGTTTACCTTGTTCTATTTTTACTCATTCCAAATCAAAGTCTACGACCTGACAGCTGAAACAAAAAGTGTTAGTCGTGATAATTCTTTCAATATCCTCCTGTGCTCTAGATAGTCCATCTGCTAGAGTATTAAACTTACCTGGAATGTATCTAAATTCTGGAGCAAACTCCAGTACACTAATAAACCATCGATTAAATAAGTTATTAGTGAAAGCTTGCTTCTTGAATAGGTCACAGATGGGTTTATGATCAGTAAGTACATGTATTTTGTGTCCTAACAAAACGTGCCGAAACTTTCTCAGTGCCCAATAAATGGCTAAACATTACCTTTCTGTGGTATTGTAATTTCGTTCGGCCACATTTAAGACTCTACTTGCATAGTATACTACCCTCATTCTGGTTTTTGCTCTCTGTAACAAAACTGCTCCTATTCCTGTATTTGAAGCATCACATGCTAAGTAAAACTGCTTGCTAAAGTCTGGATACACTAAGATAGGATCTTGGATTAATTTCTCTTTCAACTCTTGAAAAGCCTCCTCTTGTTCGGCTTTCCATTCAAACTCTACATCCTTCTTAGTTAATTCTGTCAATGGTTTAGCTATAGTTGCAAAATTTTTGACAAATGGTCTATAGTATCCTATCATTCCTAAAAATCTTCTTACACCTTTCAGAGTTTGTGGAGCAGGATATTCCACAATAGCCTTTATTTTCCCTTCTTGCATGCGCAGTCCATCAGCACTGATCACATGTCCTAAATATTCTAAAGATTTCCTCAAGAATTGACATTTCTTAATCTTTATCTTTAATCCTGCCAGTCTTAATCGTTCTAAAACAATTTTTATGGTTCTGAAATGGCTCTCCATATCTTTGCTAAATATAATGACATCATCTAAATAGACTGACACATTCTCTATGTCTCCTAAGATCTGTAACATTAATCTTACAAAAGTCAATGGAGCTGATGTTAATCCAAATGGCATTACCTGAAATTCTAAGTGTTCTTTATGAGTGCTGAAGGCAGTTAATGGCTTAGATTCTTCGTCTAAAGGTACTTGCCAATATCCACTTAGTAGATCTAAGAATGAGAAGATCTTTGCTCCTCCTAATTGAGCCAAAACATAATTTATTACAGGCATAGGCATTCTATCAGGAACTGTGTTCGCATTCAACTTGCGATAATCAATCACTAATCTGTAACTTCCATCTTTCTTTGGAATTAACAACATGGGAGAATTATAAAGTGATTTAGAGGGTATGACCACTCCTTCTTCCTTCATTTCTTCTATCATTTTATCTACTATTGGTCGTTGGCTGATAGGTAATCTATGATTAGGTATGAAAAAGGGTTTGGCTCCATCATCTAGGATTATCTTATGTCTTAACACCTCGGTCCTACCTAACTTATCACCCGTAATTGCTATGCCCTGCCTATATTTATTTAAGGTTTCTATTAATCTTTCTCTGTAATCAGGAAAATCTGTGTTATCTATCTCCCTATCTATTCCTGCATCAATGTTTCCTATGGTAAAGAATGCTTCCACCTCTAACGGAATCATCTTATGTGTAACTTCTATTCCTGTACAAAATTCGGTACCCACTAACAAATGGAGTCTTTTATCAGAATAATTAATGACATAAGTAGTACAGGCTAATCCCTCCATCTGAACTAATGAATTATCCATTCTGACATATTCTGGCAAACTTTCTGGGGTCAATATTACATCATTATTTGTGTGTAGGCGGGTTATTAAATATACTCTAGTAAGAGTATTGTGGACTTCACTATGGACTTCACTTTGGTCGGGCAAAGAAAGAAGACGTGTTTTCAAGTGCCCCTGTCTTTCTCAACTTTGAGATTATACCATGGGCTCTTTCTCGTTTTTCTACTGTTCCAGCAGTGTATAAAAGTGATGTGATACTAGCGGTGTGTTTTAGTGTTATATGTGCCAAGACAGTGTTGTAATTTAGGCAAATTTACTTTTGATTACACACCTGGCGAACCAGCTTCTTGGCCGGTGAACGAGTATGCCCTGAGGCGACTTGCCTCGGGGGTTAGGGGCTCGTAGTGTCTCCCTCCCCCGCTCCCTCCGTTTCCAAGAAACACAGAACTGGCAGTTAATCAAAACATAAAAACAGGTTAGTTAAGATGGCTTATAATACACAACATGCTCTCAGGAGGAAAGACTCCTTTGGCCTGCATTTTACAGCGCCTTATGTGACCATGGAAAGTGTTAGTAATGTGTTGTTTAATCATATGAAATTAGGAATTAGTGACATGAAAGGTGTTCAGAATATAAATAGAAATAAGGTTGTGGTAAAGCTAATCTCTGCAAATGTATTTGCCGATGTTTTGAAGAATTTCGAGGATAAAGTTATAAAGTTAAGTGAAACAGACTCTGTGAAGGTTATAAATTTAAGTTCACAAGTTTCGTATGTATCGATAAGGAACGCACCGTTCGAGATGGATGATAAAGTGATAATAGATATTTTGAATAGGTATGGAAAGGTAGAGCACTTAAGGCATAACAAATTTGCAGTTGGGCCCATTGAGGGTTTATTCAATGGCGTTCGCACAGCAAAGATGAGAGTTAAAGAAAACATCCCTTCATCAATTTATATTGGTGGCTATAATTTAACCTTCTTATATAGTGGACAGAGTAGAACATGTTACAAATGTGGGAAAGAGGGTCATCTAGTAAAGGACTGCATTTTGAATATTAGTGAGAGTAATTACATTATTAATGAGGGAGATTTCCCTGAAATACCTAAGAATGGAAAGAGTAGTTCATCCAGCGCGAACAATAATAGAAGGGAAGATGAGCATGGAGGTGGAGCCAAATCGGCGAATGGAAAAGAGAGAAAGGGGCTAGAAGTAAGGAATGATAATTCGGGCTTGGCCATGAAAGCATCAGAACGACCACCGCGACGAGGACTGGCGATGGACGAATGGACGAAGTGGAAACGGACAACGAAAGACAAGATGAGGAAGGAGCTGGAAGGCTCGTGGAAATTCCCTCATCACCTGACGAAGGACTCGTTATTTCGACAGTTGAAGCAGAAATCCACGCAGACGAGACAGACATTGGAAAGGAAATGGACGTTCAATTATGTGTAGTACAAAATAAGGAGGATTCAATCGAAGAGATGATAAGTGAAATTCAGGAATGTGAAGATAATGAAGAGAATAATGTGGACTGTGGTGGGGAAACTACAATAGACAGTGTTTTTAACCTTGGTAACACAAGTGACGCCGAAATGTGGCAAGCTACAATTAGTGACGAACCAAGCAAAGGCATTCGTCTGAGGCTAACAAAGGATAATGGTGTGCTTTCTGAGTCGAACATGGGCGAAGATACATCAGTGTTTGATGAACCTAAAAGTAGTTCTGAAGACGAGATGAATCGATTGCCAGTGAATAAACGTTTCAAATTGGATGAATGATTTAGATTTTCTTTCTTATATTTGTAACCTTCACTTACTTAAATTTAGCAACTGTTAATGTTAATGGATTATGTATGTCTTATAAGCAAAGTAAATTGATTGATTTTATGTACTTTTATCATTTGGATGTAATATTTGTGCAAGAACACAATGTCAAAGATATTTCGCAACTTGAGTATGTTGAAAAGCATTGCGATATAATATTGAATCCAACTGTCTTGTTGAAGGGAGGTACTGCTATCCTCTTCAATAAAAAGTCGAGAGTGAAGGTTCTGAATCAGGAGATGGATGTAAAGGGCCAAATAATCAGTGTAAAATGTACAT
This sequence comes from Palaemon carinicauda, assembly GCF_036898095.1. Classification (NCBI taxonomy): domain Eukaryota; kingdom Metazoa; phylum Arthropoda; class Malacostraca; order Decapoda; family Palaemonidae; genus Palaemon; species Palaemon carinicauda. Next base: position 79,679,450 of record NC_090742.1, on the reverse strand, counting down.
ATCAAGGAACAGATTTTCTATTAATAAGTGTATGCCCCTTCAGGGACAAATAAGAAAAAGGAAAGAGAGGAACTGTTTTTAAATGTTTTGTTATATTACATGAGACACAATTTACGAAACTTGATCATAGGTGGGGATTGGAACAGCGTAAGGAGCAAAAGAGACTGCTCTAATCCTGATAATCATATAATTTCAACAGCTCTTCAAAGATTAAAAAATGATTTACAACTTAAAGATGTGTGGCTCTTGAAAAACCATTTGATTGAATATACGTATGTTAGGCATAAGTATGGTTCTAGGATTGATCGCATATACGTTAGAGATCTGAAGAATAATATAAGTGAATCTGAAAATATTCCATTAAGCTGATCTGATCATAATTCTGTTACGGTTAAGATTAAGATGGACAATGATATTAGCTTTGGCAAGGGATACTGGAAATTAAATACAAGTATTCTGAAAAATACAGTAGTGATAGAAAACTTTGTTCAATTTTGGAGCTATTTGAAAAGAAAGATGGGTGATGTACAGTTTCATTCTATTTTAGACTGGTGGATTTATGCAAAAGATCAGCTTAGACTCTTTTTTGTTAAAGTTTCAAAGACAATAAATCAGGAGAGATTTGGCTTACTGAATCTGCTGAAAGCAGAATTAAGGCGGAATTATTGGATCCATTCTGAAAACTGTAATAACTTTTACAAAATAGAGGAACTTAAAGACAGAATAAATGTAATTGAAAATGAGATATGTGAAGGGGTCAATGTAAGAGCTAGAATTGATGAAAGACTGTATGGGGAAAAAATATCTGCATATTTACTTGGGAAAGAAAAGAATGTAAAAACAAGTATCGATAAATTGTGTGTAAAAGAGGGTGTATATGTAACAGACACAAAGTCTATACAAAGGTATGTTTTAGAATTTTATGAAAATTTGTATAAAGAAGAATCTATAGATTTTGATTTGAAATATAAATTTCTTGAAAATATGAACAGTGTCATAGATGATAATATGAACTTAAACCTGAAGGCTGAATTAACAGAGAAAGAAGTTTGGGAAGCTATATTAGGAATGAAAAATGGGAAATGTCCTGGTGTTGATGGATTAGCCGTCGAATTCTACAAAACTATGTGGAGCATTGTAAAAAACGAACTTATGAAAGTACTGAAATTCTCATTTACTAATTTTAAAATGTGGAAAGACTCAAATAAAGGTGTCATTAAACTTTTACCAAAAAATGGAGATAAGTGTAATCTTAATAACTGGAGGCCCATAACTATGTTAAATGTAGATTATAAGATTATAGCGAAGGTTTTAGCAAACAGGTTAAAATCAGTGATATCTCTTTTCGTATTAGAGGAACAGTTTTGTGCTGTCCCAGGAAGGTCAATTATTAACTGTAACACCTTGCTAAGAGATGTAATATACTTCCAAAAAAATGAAAACAAGAAAGCTGCCCTGATTAATTTGATTGGTATAAAGCATTCGATATGGTAAACCTGGACTTTCTATTCGGAACGTTATACAAACTTGGATTTTCTTTAGAATTTGTAAACTTGATTAGGATGCTTTATAAGGATGCCAAAAGCTGTATATCTACAAATGGCCATATATCTGACCCTTTTCTAATAGGCAAGTCTGTTCGACAGGGTTGTCCATTATCGATGATTTTATTTGTTATAGCTCAAGAACCATTGTATAGAATGCTGAAGGTTAGGTTGGGAACTTTTTCTCCAGATCTTCCGAATGGGTTAAAAATTGTAGTGGTTGGCTTTGCAGATGATAGCACTATTATTGTCAATAAGTTGGAAGGTATTGAGGAAACTTCACTGGTTATTAATGAGTACGAAAAGGCAAGTGGAGCGAAACTTAATAAAAAGAAAACTTACATTGTGGGAATTGGCTCGTGGAAAGACAAACTCGAATGGCCAGAAACAGGGATAGAAGTGAAACAAGGCAGTTTTAAAATCCTAGGTATAATCCATAATAATGATTATGAACTATCTGTAAGGGTGAACTGGGAAAATATCAAGGATAATATTTCAAAAATGATAGGGCCACTTTATAAACGAAGACTAACTTTATTTCAAAAGAGTGTAATAATTAATGTAACTGTATTATCAAAGGCATGGTATGTGTCTCAGGTATTTCCCATTCCAGCTGATATTGGTAAGTACATAGAAAAGTGTACCTTCAAATATCTCTGGAATGGGAATTATCAACCTATTAAAAGGAAAACTATGTATCTTCTAAAGAGTCAAGGTGGATGTGGTATTGTAAATCTAACTGTGAAAGCCAATTGTATGCTTTTCAACAGCTTTTACAAAAGTATTGTCAATAGATTAATGGGATGTGAAATAGCTGCATATTATTGTAAGCTGAGGCTTTCTTATCTTGTTGATTTTAACAGATTTAGTGAATCTACCATTTTTAGCACTCCATATTATGACAAAACAATGACGATATTTCACTCTGTAATAAAGGTAAAGACCTATCCTTTGCTGAAATTAAAACACATTTACTCTCACATGCTGAGAGGTGAATCAGTTCTGCCAAGTATTGAAGAAAGTTATCCGTTGTTTAACTGGAATATAATATGGGAAAATTTGAATAACAAGTGGATTGATCCAGTAAATAGAGAAATTTTGTTTAAATACAGCCACGAAGTCTTAGCTACAAAGGATAGGTTATTTATGATGAAAATTACGGACAGTTGTTTGTGTGGCAATTGTGGAGAGCCTGAAACAATTATGCACTTAGTTTATTTTTGTAGATTTAGAGGAACAGTTGTGAATTGGATTAAAACATTTTTGAACAAGGTTTGTAAAATACACACACAAAGCTTTCTAAAAGTTTTAAAACTGGATTTTCAGGCCTATTCTAAAAGAGACAGAAACACAGCAATGTTATTAATAAGTGAATTTATAACGGGGATCTGGTACCTTCATAAGGTAATGCCCTCAGCAGATGAGTTAAGTATGATCTCCTTTATTAAAAGTAGAATATTCAAGACAAGATTTATATTGTTCAAGTCACTAGAGGATAAATGTCTTTTACATTTTACAAAAGAATATGTTAATTTGGATAAAAATGAGTAAATTAGTGTGAGAAATTCCTTAATGATAATTGAAGTTTAAAGTATATAAAATATAGTAATCTTGATTCATTGCATTATCAGCTTGTCTTTATGTTATGTAAATATTAATGACTAATGTTAGTATATGCTAATGATGAATTATAAACATCAGAAAAACCAATATCAAAATATAAATTATATGTTTATATAAATATGTATTTGTAAAAATGAACTTGTAAACTGTATATTTTCTTAATAAAAGTAAAAAAAAAAAAAAAAAAAAAAAAAAAGTAAGAGTATTGGGCAGTAGTACTACATCTCTAGCTAACCTAAAGCTTATTTTGTTTGCATCTGCTGTGCTGATCAGACTTATTTCCCCAGTTTGTACTTGAGTACAAAAACATGAATCTTCATCTCCTCCGTTATGAGATTCTGTTTCTCTTAAGTGTCTTAACTCTTGTGAGTTCAATGTGCCTAGCAGCAAAACTTCTTGGAATTCCTTTTTATCTGTTCTCACAGATACTTTGTCGACATTTCCTTCCTTAGTATTTATACTGTCTTTACAAGAAGTAATTTCTCCCTTTTCATGTGCAATTGCTAAATTTTCTTCTTTCTCCCTTTCTTCTGATTCTACTTTGATTTCCGTTTCTCTTTCTGAACCGGAGTGTGTTTCAACTATCGAAGCGGTCCCCTGCAAATTGGCAAAATTTGTAGTGGACTTGTCATTGACAAGTTGGAAACAGACTGCCTGAATATTTCCCTTTAGAATTAGTCTTCTGTCTTGACAATCAAAAACTATGCCAAAATCTTGCATTGTTTCAAAAGAAATCAAAGCTCGAGCAGGAAATGCTACTTCTTGAAGGACCAAAATGGCACTTGACACTTCTCTAACAATTCAATGTTTAAATCTATGGCTCCTACATTGTTAACCTGATTGCCAGTTATTCCCTGAATTAATGTATCCTCACTCCTAACCGCGGAAATAGGTATATTCAAATAATCAGTTAAGGTATGGAGCCCTATGAGATTTACAGTACTTCCTGAATCTAACAAACTAAGACATTCTTTACCTTCTATCTTTTATTTTAGGTAATGGTTGCTGTCGGAAGGATAAATATGTTGCTGGCAACGTGGATGTACCTCCGCTCCCTGCAACATCCATTCTTTGGTTTCCCTATTTCCTGGACTCCTTTCCAGCTCTTCTAGTCACTTTCTGTTACCTTGTTGTTCTTCGGAGTAATTAGTACGGTTTGAGTTATCCTTTGCTTGTGCCTGAGGAGTATTTTCTGAGGGTTTATTATATTTCTTACCTTAGTACCAACATTTTTGGTCTGTGTTACCTCCTCTTTGACAATACTGGCAATACCTATTCTTTGGTCTAGCTCCCTTATGATGATAATTTCCTCTAGATTTATGTTTCATTATAATTTCCTTTGCTTTGTTCATTTGACTTGTAAGGGGGCTGGTTATAATGATAATTTTTATGGTAATGTTTATTCCTACCGGACTCGTTATTTTTATCTTCCCTGTAATTCTGATACCTCTTTTGTTTGGTATTCGCCGAAAAAAAGACCTCGTCAATTTGGGTCTCGTTTTTTTGTATCACTTCCTGAATTTGGCACAAAGGTTTTGTGAGTTTCTGGGAAGGATCTAATTGTAGGTCTTTGAAAGCCTACCTTTCTTTTTCCCCAAAGGCTGCATACAATATACCGTAGGCCACATAAGTCAGAATTTCATCTAAATCTACCAGTTTGTTATTATCCTCACTACACTTGGTTCTGTCTCCTACCGTGATTGTGGGTAATGACAAAATGCCTTCCCTAACTACTCCTAAATGATTCAGAACCTGGGTATACAAACTGGGCATGGAATCACCTTCAAATTTAGCTGAGGTAAACCTATACAAGTTCAACAACCGATCGGTCTCCTTGGCCGATCGCCACAATAGTCTGCATTCCTCCTTGAACTCGTTGAAAGTTGTAATGTTTTCAAAAGCCTTACCGTTTAATGTGGGATGAGCATCCCCTACGTCTACGTTGACTAGCAACATGGCTTGTTTGATTTTTGCTACTTCATCAGTTATTTTAAAACTAGCGATCCTATCCTCTGTATCCGCTAACCACTCATCTACATTGTATTTCTCTAATCTTTGTTTGTCGGGATTATCCCTACCTACATTTCCACAAAACAGTGTGGTTTGTGTGATCAGCCCAGCGGAATTCATATCGGCGATATTTGCTCTTCGGTTACTCAAATTGGTATTTCTAGTCAAATTTTGACGTCTTACTACATTAGCACTTCGCGACCATTTGTCTGCAGTTAATCTCAAGTCGTACTGGTATTGTGTGAGTCTTTGGAAAATATTATCAAGACTCATAGCCCACTTTTAAAAAAAAAGGAAAGATTAAAACACACCCAATTTTTCTTACGAGAGACAAATGCGCTAACTTCCTATTCTATAGAGAGACATTATTAATTATACAAAACAAGAGAGGGAACGAAAGCATGCAAACTATTCACATAACCATTGGTTCACAAACTCCTTTTGTTTCCCTCTATTTTCTTGATATGTTTCGAAATTCTTCGACACTTATAATGCAACACGTATATGAAATAAAGCCAGTATTAGTTTAAACACTTAATATAACACGGCAAAGTATCCCTTAACGTTGCCACCATTTGTGATGATTCCTTTAGTTCTTCTTGTAATAAAGCTTCTCATCAATTCTTCTTACTATTTGTCTAGTATTTTAACCTTTACTTACTATTTCTTAATTGTATTCTAATCCATTCTTGGTTAATACTTAATGTTTCTCTCAAGAAATAACATAAGAAAAGTTACGTGGGTGAGGGATACAAGAGCCGGGTTTTTCCTTTACTAGACATAAAAAAGGGTTGAACAGTCACTTACAAACCAGTCATAAAAAGAATGGTTTTTACATAAATTTGTAGCGTTGAATTCAGAAGTCTTGACACTGGCTGAAGAGTTAGATGTATCCTTGTTTAATTGGGCCTATACGTCAGTCAATCATAGGCCTTCTGTCGTCGCTGAAGTACGAGCCTTCGTCAGGTGTTGGGAAGGCTGGCGCAATGTCCTAGTCACCGCGGTCACTCTGGGACGTCAATTCACCTCTGTCACTCTGGGACGTCACGCCAAACACACTCACAGTCTATCAGGTGCGGGCGAAATAGTTCTATTCGTCGTCCTTCGTTTTAAGGGATAAATGGTTCCCCTTAATTCCTCGGCTGCTAAACGGTCCTGAATATACGCCGTCCTTCAGTTACTGAATGCGCAGCCACAGCTCGTTGTTCGCCTCGAGACCGGCAAGTTAAAGTAGGTCTTTAGACCTGGTAAACAGAGTGACTTACTAGGAAGGAGAGAGAGAGATCACCTCTCACTGTTGCTTATATATCATCGTCCTGGGCGTGTCAAGCTATCCTTAATCACGTGGCTTTTTGCCGGTTACCGCGCTTCATTCATCTGGGCCCCATGAGTCATTCAAGAATGGAGCAGGACGTTCGGGAGATGTTTACGGGAAGTATCCCTGGACTCAGCGATATTAACTGAAAACAACCTGCCTAACTTCTCGTTCACTCTCATGTCTCTCCACAATTCTTTCTATATCTTTACAATTACTACTAACTGCATTTGTCTCTCTATTTCTTATTAACTAATAAAACGCATGAATAAAGACATTAATAACATACATAAACCTCCTGCATATGAAATTTATCCAAAAATAATCATTTGTCTGACATCCTGGTCTTCCAATTAGGGTTATAGCTTACATAGTGATATATATATATATATATATATATATATATATATATATATATATATATATATATATATATATATATAAATATATATATATAATTAATGGCATTTTCGCTTCTAGAAAGCTTGAGGTTTAGCAGAAAGGCGAAGGAAAGCAGATACTTCAGCATTTGAACAGTTTATTGGCTAAGCTTTCGGGAACATTTCCCATCATCGGAGCTAAAAAAGTGAATGTAAAACACAGGTCAATAGACATTACGTTAGTCAATGAAATTCTGTTAAAAAGGCAAGAATTATAATAAATACATCGAAATTTTCTAATTTGTATCCATATGTTAATTTTAAGTTTGTATTAAAAAATCCACTATCCATAGGCAGCATGTTCACATTCAGTGACACTCTACCAGATTTGATGCGGTCCTCAATTGTTTATTTATACAATTGTCCTAAATGTAATTTAGGAACCTATATTGGTTGTTCCAACCGTCTCTTGAGGATCCGCATCGACTCTCATAGAGGAGTCAGTCACCGTACAGGTTGTATTTTAAATAAAAAAGAATTTTCTTCCATACGGAATCACGCTCAAGAATGCAAGCAATTGATTAACTATTCTAATTTCAAAATTCTAGCCCAATCCCCCAATAGCTATTCTCTACCTACCCTAGAATCTCTTTTCATTAAACAGCTATCCCCTACTCTCAATCACTCAACAACCTCTGTTCCTTTACATATTGCCTAACGACTTTCCCCACTTAATCTTCAAACCATTACTTACATGCTCTAACGTCTAAACCTCCCCGTCCTTCCATGTCTCAGTCTTGGATTATTTTTCCATACTAGGTGTGTTTCTTTCTTATCCAGAGTTTATTTTATTTTGTCTGTTTTTTTTTTCTTTTATTCCAGGTTATTTCTGTGTATTATTATTTTGATTCCCATATCTATGATGTTTTGTGAATTCTTCTTTAAAGTTTTCTGTGTGTATTTGTTCTGATTTCGATATTGCTCTTTTACTATATCATTCATTTAATGTTTTAACGTTTTAATTTTTAATTTTATTTATATGGTTTAATTTATAATTTTTTTAGTATATTTCATCCACTTCATTTTTTAAGTATTTCGATGTATTTATTATAATTCTTGCCTTTTTAACAGAATTTCATTGACTAACGTAATGTCTATTGACCTGTGTTTTACATTCACTTTTTTAGCTCCGATGATGGGAAATGTTGTTCCCGAAAGCTTAGCCAATAAACTGTCCAAATGCTGAAGTATCTGCTTTCCTTTGCCTTTCTGCTATATATATATATATATATATATATATATATATATATATATATATATATATATATATATATATATATATATATATATGTACAATAGATGCATATGTATAGAATATCTCTATATATATATATATATATATATATATATATATATATATATATATATATATATATATATATATATATATATGTATATAATTATATAATAATATAATATATATATATATATATATATATATATATATATATATATATATATATATATATATTATATATACAATATATGTATATGTACAGTATATCTCTTATGTATATGGCCATACGATATGATATATATATATATATATATATATATATATATATATATATATATATATATATATATATATATATATATATATATATATACAGTATATATATATGTGTGTGTTGTGTGTGTGTTTTCAAATAATCTACTAATACCATTAAATATTGACATCTCTCTGCCATGTAATCACAGACCTATAGTTAAATTCGTGTAATGATTATTATTTCTGCCCGGCCAAGGACTCGAGCCTATGACCGATATAAATAAGGACATACATTAGACTATTTAGACCATTCGTCTGTGAAGAGAGTTAAGATTTGGTTCCAACTCTGCTATATATTCCTCATCATCATCATCATCATCATCTCCTCCTACGCCTATTGACGCAAAGGGCCTCGGTTAGATTTCGCTAGTGATCCCTATCTAGAGCTTTTAATTCAATACTTCTCCATTTATCATCTTCTACTTCGCGCTTCATAGTCCTCACCCATGTAGATATGAGTCTTCCTACTCTTTTACTGCCTTGTGGAGCCCAGCTAAACGTTTGGTGAACTAATGTCTCTTGGGGAGTGCGAAAAGCATGCCCAAATCATCTCCATCTACCCCTCATCAAGATCTCGTCCACATATGGCACTCGTGTAATCTCTCTTACAGTTTCATTTCTAATCCTGTCCTGCCATGTACAGCCCAATATCCTTCTGAGGGCTTAGTTCTCAAATTTACGAAATCTATTGGAGATTATTTCATTATCATACCATGACTCATGTCCATAGAATAATACCGATCTGACTTTTATATGTAATTTCAGGCGATTTGATTTCCAGATTTTACTTAGCCTAGCTATTGTCTGATTTGCTTTTTTTTTAATCTTTCAATAAACTCCAATTTTAAAGACCCTGTATTGGAGATCATAGTTCCTAAATACTTAAATGATTCTACCTCATGAATCCTTTCTACATCCAATGATATTTCATCTTCCATTGCATACTCCATTCTCATCATCTGTCTTTCTTCTATTTATCTTGAGACCAACCTCGTGTGATATTTCATGCATTCTGGTAAGCAAGCATTGCAAATCCCGTGGTCTTCTGCTAACAAGGACAGCATCATCTGTAAACTCTAGGTCTGCTAAGTTCCTATCACCAATCTAGCCCAATCCTTCTCCACCATCTCTGACTGTTCTACGCATTACAAAATCCACGAGGAGGATAAACAACATAGGTGACAACACATTCCCTTGGAATACTCCGCTCTTCACTGGAAATTCATTTGCTAAGATTCCAATAACATTATCTTTGCACTTGCTATGCTCATGAACAGACTTAATCAAATTTACATATTTAGGAGGAATTCCATAATAACGCAAGGGTCTCCACAAAATTGGCCGGTGCACACTATCAAAGGCTTTTCAAAGTCCACAAATGCCATCATCAGTGGATTTCTATATTCTACGTATTGCTGTACAGCATGTCTCAAAATGAAAATTTGGTCAGTGCAACTTCTACCTTTTCTAAATCCTGCTTGTTCATCTATCAGCTTTTCATCAATCTTACTCTCCAGTCTCTTTAGAATAACCATACTATATATTTTCATAATAACTGCATATTATCCTGTTGAATTCAGGGTTTGTACTTAGAATCGAAATTAACCAATCTCCACCATTATACATGACTGGAATGTCTGTAAGCCGTCGGAATTAACTCTTATCTCTCTTTAAACCCAAGTGGATAAAGTCTGTTTACTCCTATTCCTATCTGTCATCAGTTCGAATATTTGGCCGGGTTTGAATATTTGTCATTAAAATAATTTCCTTATTGGTCTTCGATCCCGGGGCAGAGTGAATTTGATGTTTAATTGTTGTTTGTGGCTTATCTAAAAGATATAAAAATCATTGGTGTTGGCGATAAAATTATAATAAAACGACCAAGTTTTACATTCTTACCAATCAGCTGTAATGGTGGAGATGGGTTGGTTTCGATTCTACAGTAAGTA
>NC_090742.1:79644017-79659017 GCF_036898095.1 Palaemon carinicauda | reverse complement strand
AAATAAATTTCTACCTCATACTTGGGATCGAACGCTAGCCCCTTCTAATGAAAGGCCAGGTCGAAACCAACCATGCCACGAGAGCCCATAAAAGGAAATCTGAACCTGACCCTAATCTAGCTGTCCGAGGATTTACCTGGTGAGACATCAGTCTCTTTACCAGCGAGTTTTACCAGATTTCCCCGGGCCACCACGTGACACAATTGGTAGTAATTCATTCAAATTACCCCTAATGAGTCAATATGGATAAATATCAACACAACATCGTGTTCAAATAGAAATAAATTTCTACCTCATACTTGGGATCGAACGCTAGCCCCTTCTAATGAAAGGCCAGGTCGAAACCAACCATGCCACGAGAGCCCATAAAAGGAAATCTGAACCTGACCCTAATCTAGCTGTCCGAGGATTTACCTGGTGAGACATCAGTCTCTTTACCAGCGAGTTTTACCAGATTTCCCCGGGCCACCACGTGACACAATTGGTAGTAATTCATTCAAATTACCCCTAATGAGTCAATATGGATAAATATCAACACAACATCGTGTTCAAATAGAAATAAATTTCTACCTCATACTTGGGATCGAACGCTAGCCCCTTCTAATGAAAGGCCAGGTCGAAACCAACCATGCCACGAGAGCCCATAAAAGGAAATCTGAACCTGACCCTAATCTAGCTGTCCGAGGATTTACCTGGTGAGACATCAGTCTCTTTACCAGCGAGTTTTACCAGATTTCCCCGGGCCACCACGTGACACAATTGGTAGTAATTCATTCAAATTACCCCTAATGAGTCAATATGGATAAATATCAACACAACATCGTGTTCAAATAGAAATAAATTTCTACCTCATACTTGGGATCGAACGCTAGCCCCTTCTAATGAAAGGCCAGGTCGAAACCAACCATGCCACGAGAGCCCATAAAAGGAAATCTGAACCTGACCCTAATCTAGCTGTCCGAGGATTTACCTGGTGAGACATCAGTTTCTTTACCAGCGAGTTTTACCAGATTTCCCCGGGCCACCACGTGACACAATTGGTAGTAATTCATTCAAATTACCCCTAATGAGTCAATATGGATAAATATCAACACAACATCGTGTTCAAATAGAAATAAATTTCTACCTCATACTTGGGATCGAACGCTAGCCCCTTCTAATGAAAGGCCAGGTCGAAACCAACCATGCCACGAGAGCCCATAAAAGGAAATCTGAACCTGACCCTAATCTAGCTGTCCGAGGATTTACCTGGTGAGACATCAGTCTCTTTACCAGCGAGTTTTACCAGATTTCCCCGGGCCACCACGTGACACAATTGGTAGTAATTCATTCAAATTACCCCTAATGAGTCAATATGGATAAATATCAACACAACATCGTGTTCAAATAGAAATAAATTTCTACCTCATACTTGGGATCGAACGCTAGCCCCTTCTAATGAAAGGCCAGGTCGAAACCAACCATGCCACGAGAGCCCATAAAAGGAAATCTGAACCTGACCCTAATCTAGCTGTCCGAGGATTTACCTGGTGAGACATCAGTCTCTTTACCAGCGAGTTTTACCTGGCCTTTCATTAGAAGGGGCTAGCGTTCGATCCCAAGTATGAGGTAGAAATTTATTTCTATTTGAACACGATGTTGTGTTGATATTTATCCATATTGACTCATTAGGGGTAATTTGAATGAATTACTACCAATTGTGTCACGTGGTGGCCCGGGGAAATCTGGTAAAACTCGCTGGTAAAGAGACTGATGTCTCACCAGGTAAATCCTCGGACAGCTAGATTAGGGTCAGGTTCAGATTTCCTTTTATGGGCTCTCGTGGCATGGTTGGTTTCGACCTGGCCTTTCATTAGAAGGGGCTAGCGTTCGATCCCAAGTATGAGGTAGAAATTTATTTCTATTTGAACACGATGTTGTGTTGATATTTATCCATATTGACTCATTAGGGGTAATTTGAATGAATTACTACCAATTGTGTCACGTGGTGGCCCGGGGAAATCTGGTAAAACTCGCTGGTAAAGAGACTGATGTCTCACCAGGTAAATCCTCGGACAGCTAGATTAGGGTCAGGTTCAGATTTCCTTTTATGGGCTCTCGTGGCATGGTTGGTTTCGACCTGGCCTTTCATTAGAAGGGGCTAGCGTTCGATCCCAAGTATGAGGTAGAAATTTATTTCTATTTGAACACGATGTTGTGTTGATATTTATCCATATTGACTCATTAGGGGTAATTTGAATGAATTACTACCAATTGTGTCACGTGGTGGCCCGGGGAAATCTGGTAAAACTCGCTGGTAAAGAGACTGATGTCTCACCAGGTAAATCCTCGGACAGCTAGATTAGGGTCAGGTTCAGATTTCCTTTTATGGGCTCTCGTGGCATGGTTGGTTTCGACCTGGCCTTTCATTAGAAGGGGCTAGCGTTCGATCCCAAGTATTAGGTAGAAATTTATTTCTATTTGAACACGATGTTGTGTTGATATTTATCCATATTGACTCATTAGGGGTAATTTGAATGAATTACTACCAATTGTGTCACGTGGTGGCCCGGGGAAATCTGGTAAAACTCGCTGGTAAAGAGACTGATGTCTCACCAGGTAAATCCTCGGACAGCTAGATTAGGGTCAGGTTCAGATTTCCTTTTATGGGCTCTCGTGGCATGGTTGGTTTCGACCTGGCCTTTCATTAGAAGGGGCTAGCGTTCGATCCCAAGTATGAGGTAGAAATTTATTTCTATTTGAACACGATGTTGTGTTGATATTTATCCATATTGACTCATTAGGGGTAATTTGAATGAATTACTACCAATTGTGTCACGTGGTGGCCCGGGGAAATCTGGTAAAACTCGCTGGTAAAGAGACTGATGTCTCACCAGGTAAATCCTCGGACAGCTAGATTAGGGTCAGGTTCAGATTTCCTTTTATGGGCTCTCGTGGCATGGTTGGTTTCGACCTGGCCTTTCATTAGAAGGGGCTAGCGTTCGATCCCAAGTATGAGGTAGAAATTTATTTCTATTTGAACACGATGTTGTGTTGATATTTATCCATATTGACTCATTAGGGGTAATTTGAATGAATTACTACCAATTGTGTCACGTGGTGGCCCGGGGAAATCTGGTAAAACTCGCTGGTAAAGAGACTGATGTCTCACCAGGTAAATCCTCGGACAGCTAGATTAGGGTCAGGTTCAGATTTCCTTTTATGGGCTCTCGTGGCATGGTTGGTTTCGACCTGGCCTTTCATTAGAAGGGGCTAGCGTTCGATCCCAAGTATGAGGTAGAAATTTATTTCTATTTGAACACGATGTTGTGTTGATATTTATCCATATTGACTCATTAGGGGTAATTTGAATGAATTACTACCAATTGTGTCACGTGGTGGCCCGGGGAAATCTGGTAAAACTCGCTGGTAAAGAGACTGATGTCTCACCAGGTAAATCCTCGGACAGCTAGATTAGGGTCAGGTTCAGATTTCCTTTTATGGGCTCTCGTGGCATGGTTGGTTTCGACCTGGCCTTTCATTAGAAGGGGCTAGCGTTCGATCCCAAGTATGAGGTAGAAATTTATTTCTATATATATATATATATATATATATATATATATATATATACATATAAATAAACATATGTATATATATATATATATATATATACATATATACTGTATATATATATACATATATATACATATATATATATTTTTATATATATATATACATATATATACATATATATATATATATATATATATATATATATATATATATGGATATTTCATTTACCGTCCTTCGTGAGTGTGTGTACTCCCAACTATAATGCTGTCCTCTTGAGCAAGGAGAGAAAGGTCACACATCATTGATTTCTTTATAGAGAACGTTCTCCCTCCCTTATACTTGAGGTACTCCTGTTTTTTCGTCCGCAAAATTAACTTTTCTTTCTCTTTACTTATTCGCATGTCTTCTTTCGCTTTTCTTCAAGGTTCATAATTTCTGCATATTCTTTCTTTGTGCTCCCACTCTCGTGTTCTCTAGTTTGTACTAATTTCTATGTTTAAAGAAATGTATATTGTTTTTCTTATTGTTTGAGGACTGTATCATCCTGCTCTATTTTTCTTAATCTAAAAAGTATTATTCGTTTGATTCTGCGCTTGATTTCGCTTTTTCCAGCGCTTGATGAATGTTTTATTAATTTTATTCACAAAAATCTTTCCTTCTTCATAATTTTTTGTAATATCTTCTGCTTCTTGGAACCACTTTTGAGCTTTCCATGCATTAATTCCTACAGATCATTGCATTAATTTGAAGGTTATGTTTCCATGGCGTCCTCCCATTCAATTGAAAATACCTATTGAAGTAGTAAACATGCTTCACACGAGTTCTAGTAATTATTATTATTATTATTATTATTATTATTATTATTATTATTATTATTATTATTATTATTATTATTATTATTATTATTATTATTATTACCTAAGGTGCAGCCCTAGGTTTATGCTATAACCTATGAAAACCTCTGCAGAAAGGGATGATCTATCTAGGCTCCGTCATTGGCATGTGTCCTTTTTTTAAAAATCAAAGTAATTTTTTTACAGTGTTTTAGTTGAAAGTGGAGTATGAAGTCTTTCTTATATTAAATTATTTTTTAAAGGCGACATTTAATGAAAAAGAAATTTTTATCTAGGTAAGTTTCTTCACTGTTTGAGGAAATCTATAAAAAAACATTCAATTAGAAGCTATGTCATCTGGTTGAATGAAATTAATGTGTATTTTAGATTGGTTTACCATCATAATCTTATTTTCTTGCGATGAAACGTCCTATTGTTTTTCGTTGTTACTGAAGAACCTAATCCTTGATCTTCACCGCATTTTGGGAATATTTCTTTACAAGTTTCTGTGTGGTTGAAGTAGCTTCTCAAGGTTCTCTACTACTTAGGGACCTCGTAAGGAAACGACCTCGCAAGCAAATGATCTTGCATAGAAACGAACTCGTGAGGAAATGACCTTGCAAAGAAACAACCTCATAAGGAAACGACCTTGCAAGGAAATGACCTTGCAAAGAAACGACCTCGCAAGGAAACGACCTCGCAAGGAAATGACCTTGTAAAGAAACGACCTCGTAAGGATACGACCTCGGAAAGAAATGACCTTGCAAGGAAATGACCTCGCAAGGAAACGACCTCGTAAGGAAACGACCTAGTAAAAAAAGGACCTCGTAAGGAAACGAACATGTAAGGAAATTACCTCGCAAGGAAACGACCGCGTAAGGAAAGGACATCGTAAGGAAACGACCCGAAAGGAAACGACCTCGTAAGGAAAGGACCTCGTAAGGAAAGGGACTCGTAAGGAAATGACCTTGTAAAGAAAAGACTTCGTAAGGAGACGACCTCACAAGGAAACGACCTCGTAAGGAAAGGACCTCATAAGGAAACGACCTCGAAAGGAAACGAATTCGTGACAAAATGACCACGTAAGGAAAGGACCTCGTAAGGAAAGGAACTCATAAGGAAACGATCTCGTAAGAAAATTACCTCGTAAGGAAAGGACCTCGTATGGGAACTACCTCGTTAGAAAATTACCTCGGTTTATGTTCAGCAAATATGAGCGTTGTATTTACGGCATTCGGTATTTCAAAGACGCCATCCCTTTGTATGTTCAGCGAGGGTATCAGCTCTCCATACCAATTCCAAATGCCTGTTTTGAAACATCTACTAATTGTTTTATAAAAAGGGTAGAAGACACTATTTAGCTATGGTAAGCAGCTGCTCTTCTGCGAGAAAGACGATCCAAAATCAAAACATAGTTCTCTTGTCTTGGGTAGTGCCATAGCCTCTGTGCCATGGTCTTCCACTGTCTTGGTTTAGAGTTCTCTTGCTTGAGGGTACACACGGGCACACTATTCTATCTGTTTCCTTATTTCCTTTTCTCAATGGGCTACTTTTCCTTGTTGGATATAAATGTGTATGATTGGAGAGCATTATTCCTTTTTTTTTTTTTTTTTTAATTGTTCTCTTCAGCCATTTATCTTTGTTTAGCAGTACTGAGCATCATTTTCTGTACTTCACGATGTTGCAAACTTCTGAGTACTGTTTACTGAATTCCCTTCATTATCTTCCAAATTTCCGTGCTAGCTCATTTTTATTTGCAAGGTCAAAGTTCATATTACGCTTCATTTTTTTACTTGTTCCTTGAATGATTAGATTTAAATTTTTTTTTCTAACTTGAGTAGATAATCTACACGTTTATTCTTTCGCCTAATTAAAAATTGAATATTAGATTCACTTCCTTTTCTTTATCCTAAAGGACAATCTTTTGGTAGCTTAATTCATCTTTCATAGCTTCTTGTACCTGAGGATTTCCCATGCATCTTTTCAACTATAAAAGCTCTTTTTTTTTTTACTTTTTTTTTTTAATTTCTACTCTCCATTTATCAATATCTCTGCTTAAAATTTTCTAAAAAAACCCACAATAAAATCGTCTTAACGAGTCTAATATTTCTACACAAGTTTGTTATTGACGGTGCGATTATTGGTGGTGCAATTAAATGACAAACTCTGCAGGCATTTTCATGTTGTTAGTGTTCATAAAGTGTTTTGTTTTAATTGTTCATTACTTCTCTTGAAGTTCATTTATTTCCTTATTTCTATTCCTAATTTAGGTTACTTTCCTGTTGGAGCCTTTGGGCTTATAACATCCTGCTTTTCCAACTAGGGTTGTAGCTTTGCTATTAATAATAATAATAATAATAATAATAATAATAATAATAATAATAATAATAATAATAATAATAACCCGTTTGTTTCATATCAATTTTCGTCATGGTCGTTATCATTATCAAATGTTCTTGAAGAGTGAATTTAATGATAATAAACGAATAAAACTCGGCCATCAGTCAAAAGTAACGAACCAAAGAAAGAACACAAAAGCATTCAAAGGACAGGATATATCCAAGACAAAATGTAGGTTATCAATAGTTAATATGAAATGCACGTTCCATGTACATTAGGATTGTGGTGGCCTATTTCTTGTAGTGTCTGCAACCTCACCATTCTTGTGAGTTAAGTATGGGCGTTTAGGAGAGCCTATAGGTCTACCTGCTGAGTCACAAGCAGCCATTGCCTGGTCCTCCCTGGTCCAAGCTTAGGTAGACGGTTGAAAATTTGCCGTATAAAAAAGGTTAAAATCATGGAATAAATGTTGACAGGCATTTGCCGTTTTAAAACATATATTGACGTAAAGGAGTAATTTTACGGTCACCAACTTGTAAAAGATGATAATAAAATAGGGTAAAAATTACGGTCGCCTGTATTTTACTGGAATACAGCTGAGAACAATGTATTTTTACGGAGAATTTCCGATTAAAAGGACGATTCTTTTACTTGTTTACTTATTTTGGGTTTAAATCCAACGCTCCACTGAAGTCGAGTGAACTACTTCTCGGGCGGATCCATATCAATCATCTAACGAAACATTTTCATTATAACTTATACAATTCTTTGATTGTAGCATCTTCCAAATCATATGATCTTGTGAAAAGTAATGTCTTTAGTTTCTTCTTAAATTCAATTGTTCCCTTTAGGTCCTTCATTTCAGTTGGCAGTTTATTATAATGTCTAGGCGCACAGTAGCTAAAAGCCCTTTCACTAAATTTACTATTTGTTCTTGGTTCAGATAGTCTATGTTTGTCACTCATGTGTCTTATGGTAACATTTGCTTCTAGTTCTAGTTTGTTCAGGCATTCTTTTAGATATTTTGGTTCATTTGGTTCAGTACCTTAAACATTAGTAAGAGTAGCTGGTATTCAATTCTCGCCTTTACCGGCAGCCAGTGTAATTTGATTAGTGCAGGGGTAATTCTATCCCTATTGTGTAGTCATTCTATCCCTATTGTGTAGTCCTTTTATTAATCTAGCGGCTCTGTTTTGTACTCTCTGAATTTTATTCAGCTGATAATTTGGTAAGCCATAGAACAGTAAGTTGCAGTAATCAATTCTTGAAAATATGTGGTGATTAATGAGCATGGTCATAGATTTTTCATTTAAGTATTTACTAATAAATGCCATGTTTTTAATGTGATGGTTACAATTTCTTACCATATTATTTATATGTTCATTCATTGGCAGTCTATCATCCATGATTACCCCAAGATTTCTGACGGATTTCTTTAGGTCAATGATCGATTGACCTATTTCAATTCTTTGGAAGCATTCGATTCTTTTTATATCTTTTTCATTTCCAAAAATAATATATTCACTTTATCATCCTTGAGCTTGAGCGTTTTTGTTAACATGCAAGCCTTAATGTCATTCATTATTGCATGTATCTTTTTTTTTATCTTCATCAACTGATGCTATTGGGAAATAGAATTGTGTATCATCAGCGCATATTTTAAACTTAACTCTGTGAGTTTCAAGTATATTTGCCAGTTCAATCGTGTAAATTTCAAACAGGAGAGGACCTAGTACACTGCCTTGAGGCACTCCTTTGGTTAGTTTTCTTGTCTCAGATTCAACATTTGATATTACTACTTTAACTTTGCGGTTTTCAAGATAACTCACAAACCAGTCATATGCTCGTTCTACAGTGCCCACAGCTTTAAGGTCTTCCATCAGATATGTATGTTCTACAGTATCAAATGCTGCACTTAGATCCAGCATCACAAGAATGCAACACTTGCCATTTGTTATAATTTCTGTTATGTCATTTTTAATCGCTAACACTGTTGTTTCTGTGGAGTAATTTTCTCTGTATCCAGATTGATCATCAGGTATGGCATTAGATTGTTTCAGATATTTCCAGGTTTGTTCGTGTACAGCAGTTTCAATAATTAATTTTCGAAAAATATGACAGATTTGATATTGGCCTTTATGAACTTAAATTGTCTTTATCACCCTTTCCTTTATAGACAGGCTTGATACATGCAACTTTCTCACAATCAGGGAAAACTGCCTGTGTTAGCCTCATATTTACCATGTTTCGGTAGGTCTCTTGTAGTCTGGTGAAATTTTCTGCATCTTTTACATCGTCAATTGGAAATGGGTCATTTCCGCAGTAGGTCTTTTTTCACTTTCTTTATTATTCTCACATAATCACTCTGACTTAATTCTTTGAATACCCTTAGCTTACTTACACCTGTTGCTGATGTATTCCTTCGTTTTGTTGTGCCGATGTTGCGAAATCTGGAGCAGATTTGATTTTTGTTTTCTTCAAAATAATCAATAAAATCATTTGCTAGGCATTTAGGATCATTAGTTATGTCAGGCAATACTATTTCTGTCTTTAGACCTAATAGTTTCTTTAGGTTCTTATGTATTTTCTTTGGGTCATTTTCATTGAACACTTTTTTATAATAGGCCTTTTTTTTAACTAAGATAAGGTAATTGTAGCGATTTCTAGCCGATTTGTAATGTTGCCAGCTTTCATTATTTTTATTTCTTTTCCATTTATCCTCCATTTTTCTTTTTTTCATGTAATTCATTATCAAACCAATTCGATTTTTCTTTAATTGTGATTTTTTTTTCCGGGCACCTATTATTATAATTAGTTGCAAGTATTATTTTACTTCTAACAGTATTGCAGTTTATACAGGACTGTCTCTCTACTAGGGTGTGCTTTTCTTCACAGTTACTCTGGTGTTATCCCTTTTATATCTTCTAGGCTTTATTCAATGAACTCTTTTGGATCAAGGTTGGTCTTAATTCTGTATGTGATTTCCTTCTGTATTGCATTATTTTTTCTAACATCTATTTCAAAAGACATTAACTTATGCATTGGAGTTATAGAGCAGTCAGGTTCAATCTCCATATTTAGTATGATTATGTTCTTTCTATTTACTATAACTAGATCTAGTATATGATTAGACTGAGCTGTTGGTTGAGACACTATGTTTTCAAGGTCATGGTTGTCAATCAATTCTCTAAATTCATTAACATATGGGTCTACTCTGTTATCAAGATGTAGGTTGAAATCACCACATATAACTATATTTCCACCGTGGTTCAATGTATCTAGTAAGTTATTAAATTCATCTAGAACCATTCTTTAGCTTTTCCTCGGTGGTCTATAGAGTATAACTATTTGTAGATTTACTTTTCTAGATAAAATTTTAATATTCATATATTTGAATGAATTAACTATGAGATGATTTCTTACTGTAACTTTATATGATTTCTTAATTAAGATTCCAATGCCACCACCTCTTTTGTCTTCTCTTGGTTCATGATAAAAGTTATAAGATTTAGGTGTCATTTCATTCATTTTCGATCTGTCACTCACATTCCCACTCAACCAAGTTTCAGTTAATAAGCAAATATCCACATCTTGATCACTTACGACTTCCTTAATGATATGAGTTTTATTGCCAATGGATTGTATATTTATTAGATTACATGATATTTTCTTGATCGAAGCCATGGTCAGTATTGTTTCTGGCTCTTATCATTTCTTGTTTATAAACTTCGCAGTTTAGTCTATCATAGGATTTGTGTTTTATGTCATCATAGTTCTTTCTTACACAATTTATGCATTTAACTTCAACAGTACTGCAATGACCCGCTTTATGTTCTCCTGTGTACTTAGGGCACGACTGTTTATTCTTGCAACTCGCTGCACTATGCCCAAATTCCTGGTATTTGTAACACTGGTAGGGCATGTAATGGTCATAAACATTACATATTCTATATGTGGTATTACGTTTATCTCCATTTTCATAGATTGCTTTACGTATCTTAGGTGTACATTTTATAATATAGTGTTTATGTTTATCCATTCTTGAATTCTCTTGCATTATGATAGTCAGATCATCATTTTCTACAATGTGTCTTTTTAGCCAATGATTCTTAAGCTTCAGACTTTGAATAATATCATCATCATCTTTTGGTACATAAGTAAGTTTTATCTTCGGTTTAAGTTTTCCTTTTTCAGCAACAGTGATCTTGTTTACATTACCTTGTTCCAATTCTGATTTTGCCTGCTCCAGGTTCTGTTTATCAGCAAATTTTATGATCAGGCGGCCATCTTTTGTTTCACCAGTGCTTTCAACTTGGGCTTTTATATTGGTCATAATTTTTTTCTTATTATCAACTGCTGAAACCTCATCAGTTGATTTTACGATCAATTTTTTCTTTGATTTCAGCTTTTCAGCATATATACCAGTTTTATGTTTCCTATCTATGTCATCTTCATCCCTTTTCTTGTCATTTTTTAATTCTTTCATTTCATTTCTTTATTCTTGCATGTCATCTCTTGTTTCTTGAACTATTTCAGTCATGCTATCCTTCATTTCTTCCATTTTATTCATCAAGACCTGAACCAACAGTGTGATTAGTCTCTGCTAGCTAAGGCAATATCACTGCCCCTTGCCTTTGCCATTCATAAGTGGCCTTTAAACATATTTCTAGTGTAGGAGGAATAGAGAAGTGAGATAAAAGAGAGGATGGAGTAAAGATGATAGAACAGCAAGAAAAATGAATATGGCGGGATATTTTCAAGAATCAATTATCTCATTAATACCAACATTTTATGATTGCTTAATCGCTTCTAACATCGGTTTGCCTCCGTGATTGATAAAATCCTACCATTTGCAAGAGAGACAAAGTCTTCACAAAACCTATTTCTGGCGTTGGATGAAGATCTGCAATTAGGATATATAACACTTCATTAGGAAGCAATGGCTAAGATGTTTCCTTGAATGAGGAGTGAAAATTAAATTCTTGAGGTTGGTTTTTGAGGCACGATATAAAGCAAAGCGTCAATGAAGAAACAAAGAAAAGATACATTTTTCCTCTGAATTTATTCATTTCCTTCCTCTGATTCTTTTCAAGGACTAGATGACAGCTCTCCGCTTAGTCTAATGAGGAGTATAATAATATAACTTTTAGTGGGGGTACCTTAACGTGGTGAAAGGATCTATGCATCGCCATGATCGCAACAGCTATACTAGTCATGTGTCCCCAAAATAGGTTGGTTTGTTGTGAGTGATCCGACTAAACTCTCACCATTACCAATCCGCAGTGGCCAGCGTGATGATGAAAATGGCCAAACCTCAGACATAACTAAAGACATGTCTAAGGCCTTTGTCCTGCAGTGGACTAGAAACGGCTGTATTTGTTGTTGTTGTTGACTTAATTAAACGGCTAAGTTAGAGAATAAAATATACTCAACTTTTTAAACTTTGTTTTTTAATAAAAGCCATTTGTCAGTTTCCTATATTATACCGGATACTTCACCCAGTCGCTACTACAGTTTAAGTAAAATCTCCCCTATATAATAAAGAGCAAGCATTGGATCCTTCTCGCTGGTTACGGTTCACTTTCTCTTGCCTACACATACATCAAATAGTCTGGCCTATTCTTTACAGATAGTCCTCTGTCCTCGTACACCTGACCACGGAGATTACCAAACAATTCTTCTTCACCCAGGGGGTTAACTACTGCACTGTAATTGTTCAATGGCTACTTTCCTCTTGGTAAGGGTAGAAGAGACTCTTTAGCTACGGTAAGCAGCTCTTCTAGGAGAAGGACACTCCAAAATCAAGCAATTGGTCTCTAGTTTTGGGTAGTGCCATAGCTTCTGTACCATGGTCTTCCACTGTCTTGGGTTAGAGTTCTCTTGGTTGAGGATACACTCGGGCACACTATTCTATCTTCTTTCTATTTCTCTTGTTTTTTTTTAAGTTTTTATAGTTTATATAAGAAACATTTATTTTAATGTTGTTACTGTTCTTAGAATATTTTATTCTTCCTTGTTTCCTTTCCTCACTCGGATATTTTCCCTGTCGGGGCCACTGGGCATATATATAGCATCCTGCTTTTCCAACTAGGGCTGTAGCTTAGCAAGTAATAATAACAATAATAATAATAATAATAATAATAATAATAATGATAATAATAATAATAATATGTATATATACATATATATGCATACATATGTATATATACATATAAATATATATATATATATATATATATATATATATATATATATATATATATATATTCATATATATATACAGTATATATACAGTATATATATATATATATATATATATATATATATATATATATATATATATATATATATTTATATATATATATATATGAATATATATATATTTATATATATATATATATATATGAATATATATATATTTATATATATATATATATATATATATATATATATATATATATATGTTACGCTCAATGTTAATAATTGCCTAATGTGTACATTAGGCAACGGAAATTGCCTAATGTGTACTTTAAGCAAACAGTTTGCCTAATATTTATAATGTGCAAAATGCCTGCCTAATCTGCACATTGAGCAAGACTTTCAGATTAGGCAACTATATTTTGCCTAAATTGAATAGTGTTACGCTGTCCTGTGTGTGGGGGAAGCATGTGTGGGGAGTGCGTGGACTGTGTGAATGCGTGGACTGTGTGAGTGCGTAGGAGTGTTTGTCGTGGAGTGAAGTGTGGTTGTGGTGTGTGACGTGACAAGCTTATAGAAGATTTGCTGAGGATAAATTCCCATGGCGCTACGTCTCCATTTGATTACAACTTACAAAAGCGCTACGAGATCCTGCGTGTTGGCAATGTTGACAGACTAATTCGAAAACGAAAAGATCCACCCAACGACGTGTTCAAGTTTGTTTCATCTCTAGAAGAAGTGTTTGATATTGTTAAAGCAGCTCACGAAGGTATTGGCCATGGTGGTGGTAAGAAAACAATAGCTGAAGTGAAGAAAAAGTGGTCAAACATCACGCAAGAAGTGTGCTACTTATATATTTCATTCTGTGAGCACTGCCATCAGAAGAAAGCCAGAAAAGTTCCGAAAGGTCTCGTTGTGAAGCCTGTGCGCAGTCATCACATGTTTTCAAGAAGTCAAATTGGTTTCATCAATTTTCAAACATTGCCCGATGGTGATTACAAGTACATCATGACATTTGTCAACCATTTCAGCAAATTTTGTGTGCTGCGTCCCCTTACAACGAAAAGAGCAGAAGAGGTTGCTGCAAATCTTCTTGATATATTTCTGACTTTTGGAGCACCTGCTATTTTGCAGTCAGACAATGGTCGTGAAATTGTTAATGCCGTTATTGCTGAACTATCCACACTCTGGCCCGAGTTGAAGTTGGTGACTGGACGTCCCCGTCATCCCCAAAGCCAGGGTGCGGTTGAACGGCTAAATGGTGTTATTCAGGACAAACTTGCCATCTGGATGTAGGAAAATGATAGTAAAATATGGTCAGTGGGCCTCAAGTTTGTTCAGAGGAAAATTAACATTAGCTGACATGAAACCACCGGACATTTAAAGTAACGTTTGGCCAAGAACCCCAAGTTGGACTAGGATCGTCTGTCCTGCCAAGGTCTGCTCTTAATGAAATTGCCACTGAAGAAGATCTTGAAACATTTGTAGAGAACGAAAAGGGCGACGAAGATGCAGTGCCAGGAGTAACAGCACAGGTGGAGAGTGACGAAGATGCAGTGACAGGAGCAACAGCAGAGGTGGAGAGTGACAAAAATGCAGTGACAGGAGCAGCAGCAGAAGTGGAGGGTGACGAAGATGCATTGACAGGAGCAACAGCAGAGGTGGAGAGTGACGAAAATGCAGTGACAGGAGCAGCAGCAGAAGTGGAGGGTGACGAAGATGCATTGACAGGAGCAACAGCAGAGGTGGAGAGTGACGAAAATGCAGTGACAGTAGCAGCAGCAGAAGTGGAGGGTGACGAAGATGCATTGACAGGAGCAACAGCAGAGGTGGAGAGTGACGAAAATGCAGTGACAGGAGCAGCAGCAGAAGTGGAGGGTGACGAAGATGCATTGACAGGAGCAACAGCAGAGGTGGAGAGTGACGAAAATGCAGTGACAGGAGCAGCAGCAGAAGTGGAGGGTGACGAAGATGCATTGACAGGAGCAACAGCAGAGGTGGAGAGCGACGAAGATGCATTGACAGGAGCAACAGCAGAGGTGGAGAGCGACGAAGATGCATTGACAGGAGCAACAGC
>NC_090742.1:79626517-79639017 GCF_036898095.1 Palaemon carinicauda | reverse complement strand
CTTACTGCGCGCCAGGTAACCTAACAGATGCTGTAAGGAGAAATGGCGGAGGCAGTGGGTTGGGCTAAATAAGGGAACATGCTGCTCGGTAAGGGTGTGACGGTGCTTTTCCTCAAAGAGAAGTGTGTCAGGAATGTTTTATTTCAACTGTACATAACAAGGCCTCAGTACTCACAGAGAAATCAAGTTAATCTCCTTAATATCATTCAGCAAAACGGATCGAATATGTGAACGAGTTTAAAAACATGTCATAAATACTGTATTTATAGAAAAAGCTTTATGAACACCTTCAAAATACTATTTTCATTGAAAATAATATATATTAACTGTTTCACTAATATCAATAAATATTTTGAAGTGGGATATTGCATTGATAAATTTTTCTATCGTGTGTTTTACTTAAAAATTTGATTTTGATATTATTCATGAAATACTTTAGAAAGAATCAATAATTATTCTCTTCGATCACAACCGCAATAATAATAATAATAATAATAATAATAATAATAATAATAATAATAATAATAATAATAATGATGATGATGATGATGATGATGATTATACCTCTAATTGATAGTAATCCAACGAACTGGTAAATTGAACATGACACTGTATTGTTATTTAGTGAATATCTTGCGATCGAAAACAGTGCATAATTCGAAAGAGTTGGGAGAAAAGAGGAAAAGAAGGCATAGATGAAGAACAGAACCATTTATTATTATTATTATTATTATTATTATTATTATTATTACTAGCTAAGCTACAAGCCTAGTTGGAAAGCAAAATGCTATAAGCCCAAGGGCTCCAACATGGAAAAATAGCCCAGTGAGGCAAGGAAATAAGGAAACAAATAAACGATATAAGATATAATGAACAATTAGAGTAAAATATTTTAAAAACACTAATTTTAAAACAGATATTTCATATATAAACTATAAAAAGACTTATGTCAGCCTGTTCAACATAAAAACATTTGCTGCAAGTTTGAACTTATGAAGTTCTATTGATTCAACTACCTGATGAGGAAGATCATTCCACAATTTGGTCACAGCTGGAATAAAACTTCTAGAGCACTGTGTAGTATTGAGCCTCATGATAGAGAAAGCCTGACTATTAGAGTTAACTGCATGCCTAGTATTACGAACATGATGGAACTGCCCGGGAAGATATGAATGTAAAAGATGGTCAGAATAATAAAAAATCTTATGCAACATACATAATGAGCTGCTATCATGAGATTCAGGTAATAAAAGTTTGTGGCAGGCATAACAACTTTTATTTGTGTTCGATCTACCGGAATCCAGACATGGATGATTCTATCTTTGATTGTCTTCTTACCATTATGGCCAAGATACAAGATGATAGAAAGGCTTCTTTTGTCTTTGTTGGTGATTTTAATGCTCACCATAGGGAGTGGTTAAGTTCTATCTCTCCTACCGATCGCCATGGCTTAAGAGCTTTAGACTTTGCCTCTGAATCAGGCAGTGAGCAAATCATAAATGAAGCTACTCACAGGTCTGGTAATTGCTTGGACCTCGTATACACTGACTCCCCTGGCGTTATAACTAGTAAGGTTGGTTCTCTAGTCGGGACATCTGATCATGCCTTGATTTCATTAGTAGTGAAGACTGTGCAGCCTGCCACTGATATATCATACTCTTGTAAAATTTATATGAAATCCCAAGCAGACTGGAATGGGATTTTGCATGATCTTTTGTGCTTGAATTGGTCACAATTATATAGTAGTGTAGATCCTGTTGTCCCTTTGAATGAGAATCTAGTCAACATAATTGCAAGGCGTATCGCTTCTCGTGTGCTAGGGTACCGAGTGAAGGACAAACCGTGGTTCAATGATGATTGTAGACGCGCTTATTTGGAGAAGCAGGAGGCCTATCATCTTTGGAAGGGTAACAGATCAGATTTGACCCGGAATAACTATACTCAGCTTCGAGCTTTTGCTCAGAGAGTTTACCTTTAAATCTGCACTCTTTGGTGTTGATGCAACAGTTCCTTCTTTACTTAAACCAGATGGCTCAGTCACTCACTGTCCAAAGGAAAAGGCAACCCTTTGGGCTGATGTTTTTGACAGTAAACAGAGTAATGAAAAACTTGAACTTCCTCATTCCTGTTTTCCTGAGGCTAAACTAACTTGTTTAGCTTATCAATCTCGTGAAATTAAAGCTCTGTTGATGGACCTTGATGCCTATGGAGGTGTAGACCCAAATGGTATTTTTCCTTTGTTTTTATAAAGACAGCAGATTTCTTAGCTCCAAATTTATCTGTTATTTTGCCCAAGTTAATAAGAAGAGGAGCTTTTAGCACTTGTTGGAGAATTGGTAATGTTACTCTTCTATGTAAATGTGTTTGTGGTAGCTCAAGTCCCACTGATTACCGCCCAATTTCCATAACTCCCATATTATCTAAAGTTTTTGAACGTCTTCTGGCAAAACGTCTTAATAGGTTTGCTGAAGGTAATCATCTATTCCCTAGTTTGCAATTTGGTTTTCGTAAAGGCCTTGGAGCATGTGATGCCCTTCTTACAATCTCCAATGCTGTACAGAAATCCCTTGATTGTGGTCAGGAAGTTCGTATGATTGGCCTTGATTTTAGTGCTGCCTTTGACCGTGTTAATCATGAGGCCCTTGTTTTCAAACTCAAACAGTTTGGAGTGGGTGGGTCGTTTCTTAGCATTATTATTGATTTTTTAAGTAATAGATCTAAAAGAGTTGTTGTTGATGGGCACCATAGTGAGTATAGGAATGTGATATCCGGTGTTCCACAGGGTAGTGTTCTTGGCCCATTACTTTTCATACCATATACACATGAAATGTGGTTTGGCCTAGAAAACAAGCTTGTTGCATATGCAGATGATGCTACTCTCTTGGCATCAATTCCATCCCCTGAATGTAGATCTAGGGTTGGTGAATCCCTTAATAGAGATTTAGCTAAAATTAGTGCATGGTGCAAATTATGGGATATGAAGTTGAATCCTAACAAAACTCAAAGTATGATTGTAAGTAGGTCTAGGACAGTGGCTCCTCAACATCCGGATCTCAGTATTGATAATGTTTCTTTAAATTTGTATGACTTTTAAAATTTTAGGTGTGATTTTCGATAGCAAATTTACTTTTGAGAAACACATTAGGTCTGTCTTCTCGAATTGCACAAAAAAATGGCTTATTAAGAAAGTCTTTTAAGATTTTCGGTGATCAATCTATTCTGAAGAAGTGTTTTAATTCTTGCATTCTACCTTGTTTTGAGTATTGTTCTCCTGTCTGGTGTTCAGCTGCTGATTCTTATCTTAATTTGTTGGACAGAAACTTACGGTCTATTAAATTTCGTATTCCTGATCTAGATATTAATCTTTGGCACTGTCGTTCAATTAGTTTATTATGCATGTTACATAAGATTTTTCATAACTCTGACCTTCCTTTACATTCAGATCTCCCTGGACAATACTATCCTGTTCGTAATACTAGGCAGACAGTTAATTCTAATAGCCAGGCCTTCTCCATCATGAGGCTCAATACTACACAGTATTCTTGAAGTTTTATTCCAGCTGTTACCATGTTGTGGAATGATCTTCCTAATCGGGTAGTTGAATCAGTAGAACTTCAAAAGTTCAAAGTTGGAGCAAATGTTTTTATGTTGACCAGGCTGACATGAGTCTTTTTATAGTTTATATATGACATATCTGTTTTTGACGTTGATAATAGTTTATATATGATATATCTATTTTGACGTTGTTACTGTTTTTAGAATGATTTATTGTTATTTTGTTCCCATCATTTATTTATTTCCTTATTTCCTTTCCTCACTGGGCTATTTTTCCCTATTGGATCCCTTGGGCTTATAGCATCTTGCTTTTCCAACTAGGGTTGTAGCTTAGCTAGTAATAATAATAATAATAATAATAATAATAATAATAATAATAATTGAACGATGGTGCCAGAGATTGATATCTAGGTCAGGAATAAGAATTTTAATAGACCGTAAGTTCTTGTTCAACCAATTAAGATGGGAATAAGCAGCTGAAGGCTAGACTGGAGAACAATACTCAAAATAAGGTAGAATGAAAGAATTAGAATACTTCTTCAAAATAGATTGATCACCGAAATCTTAAATGACTTTCTCAATAAGCCAATTTATTGTGTAATTGAAGAAGACACAGACCTATGTGTTTCTCAAAAGTAAATTTGCTGATGAGAATCACACCTAGAGTTTTAAAAGTCATTCAAAGTTAAAGAAACATTATCAATGCTGAGATCCGGATGTTGAGGAGCCACTGTCCTTGACCTACTTACAATCATACTTTGAGTTTTGTTAGGATTCAATTCATACCCCATAATGTGCACCATGCACTAAGTTTAGCTAGATTTCTATTAAAGGATTCAGCAACCCCAAATCTACATTCAGGAGATTGAATTGATACAAGGAGAGTAGCATCCTCTGCATATGCAACAAGTTTGTTTTCTAAGCCAAACCACATGCCGTGTGTATAAAGTATGAAAAGTAATGGGCCAAAAACACTACCCTGAGGGACACCACATATCACATTCCTATACTCACTTTGGTTCCCATCAACAACTCTTTCCGATCTATTACTTAAAAATTCAATAATGATGCTAAAAAACGACCCACCCACTCCCAACTGTTTGAGTTTTAAAATAAGGGCCTCATGATTAACACGGTCAAAGGCAGCACTAAAATCAAGGACAATCATACGAACTAACGGACCACAATCAAGGGATTTCTGTACAGCATTGGAGTTGAATGCCCAAGAAGCAAAATAGTACATGTAAGATAGGAAGGTGATTTGACAGCATGCGTAGTTGGGTTTGAAGAGCCGCTGATGAGAGTTCTTCGCAGGTGATATGAAGATAATAGTTTTCTGCAAACGAGATTTACCTTTGATTCACAATCAAAGAATAAATGCAGGCGTAACCATTAAAGGTGAAAGGTAGCTCATGAATGGCAGAGACAAGGGATAGGGCAATGTCCTAGAGACTGACCATATACAAAAATGATCAGAGCCCATGCTAGGACCTGAGAGGGCCAGGCAATGGCTGCTAATGATTCAGCAGGTAGAACTATAAGCTCCTCCGTAGCCCCCTTCCATAGCTCACAAGGATAGTGAGGTTGCAGACACTAAAGAAACTATCGAGTTTGAGCCGAACTCGATCTCCCCCCCCCCCCCCCAGCAGAACGCTAGGCCACCACAAGAATTGATTCATAAAACGTTTATATCCTAGCTCAAATACGTGTCGTCATATATCCTTAGGCAAATTCGAATAGGTTGTAAAAGAATAGCTATTACAATATTCTGCTTCTTTTCATATTCAAGAGATAAAGGAAATAAGAGCTTAATGTTTACGAGATACCAAACTTAATCAAATCCAAGATTCAAAGACTTTGTCTTCTAGTTCAAACACGTCTCCTATCGTTTTACTCAGAAGGAAATCCGAATAGATCGTAAACAGGAAACTCCGCTTTTTTTCCTATTTAATGATTAAAGAGAGGTGAGAAAGATAATGACTTTTATTATAGGAAAAATAAACGAACCTTGGAACAAACACAGATAGAGCAAAGGACACTCGTCCATAATCACCTACGGCCTACACAGTTCATAGGTCTATAAGAGATATGAAATTTCCATCAGGTTTCCATCTTCATTTCACGTCTATACCCCGCCTTAGGCTTAGGGCAATAGTTGGTTCTGGGTATGGCGTGCTTAATCTAAACCTATACTATTTCAGATGGGAAACCATTAAATTTTCTACTTAGTAAATGGGCATCTCCATCATTCAAAATTCAAACATGTAACACATCGCCATATAAAGAAAATCTATCGAAAATATAAAATATCTCTTGTGTTGTTTTGCGCCACTTTCTTCTCATTGAAGTTTAGAAGATTAAAATAATGTTACCATCACTTAAGCCACTCAGGGATCAGGAATTAACAAGTCATAATATTGTTTAAGGACCATATAATTGTTAGTGAATGTACTTATTGGAGGAAGGAAGTATCTTTCACAGCATGACCTAACTCACAAAATCAGGATATAATGGCGCACAAATTGAATTCGTAACTCATTTTCAATGATATTTCATTCTGTGGCTAAATGATGAGAAACAAAGCACCAGTACCACAGCAGAGAGAGAGAGAGAGAGAGAGAGAGAGAGAGAGAGAGAGAGAGAGAGAGAGAGAGAGAGAGAGTCCAGAAATGGAGTCTCTTCATTGACACGGAGTAAATTGTACCCTAAAACTCATGACGTTGTTCATGACGTCATAGGCCATATTAGCTGATCAAGGACTTTTGCGATCAACAGTAACCATTTCATTTTATATAATAACTTTAGGTGGTAATACTTACTTGATACAATGTGCCTAAAGGAATAATAAGAAAGGATCATAAAAGCAGAACGTACTCGAATTTAAATATATATATATATATATATATATATATATATATATATATATATATATATATATATATATATATATATATATATATGTATATATATACATATATATATATATATATACGTATATATATATGTATATATATATATTATGAAGAAAAAATTCGTGAAGTGAAATTATACAAATTGGAGAAAATAAAGGCATTACTATAAGGTATATCTCAACCCACTTTAGCGACTTTTTGCACATAGCTTGCTTTCATTTAAACGATTTATCAGGAAAAAGTAAACGCAAACCACTTATGGGTAATTATGCTTTACCATGGAGTATACACTCATCTTGGAAATTATGGAAGATATAAAATTGCGAGATGCATGGCTGTTAATAACTTTAAAAATAGGAGAAAAGGGCCACAAAAGTGAGGCTTGACTAGCACAGCATCATACCAGATATCAAGAGCCTCGTCAGACAAGAAAAGCCTATTACCAGATATCAAGAGCCTTACACCAGATATCAAAAGCTTCAAACCTTCTAGCAAGTGCCGTATACATGATATTTTGTAGGTAGTAGGATGGACAGGACACCAGGCACCCGTTGAGATACTATTGCTAGAGAATTATGGCGTCATTTGACTAACCAGACAGCACTACATTACATCCTTCTCTTTGGTTACGGTTCACTTTTTCTTTGCCTACATATACACCAAATAGTCTGGCCTATTCTTTACAGATTTTCATCTGTCCTCATACACCTGACAAAACTGAGATTACCAAACAATTCTTCTTCACCCAAGAGGTTAACTAATGCACTGTAATTGTTCCATGGCTACTTTCCTCTTGGTAAGGGTAGAAGAGACTCTTTAGCTAGGATAAGCAACTCCTCTAGGAGGACACTCCAAATTCAAACCATTGTTCTCAAGTCTTGGGTAGTGCCATAGCCTCTGTATTATGGTCTTCCACTGCCTTGAGTTAGAGTTCTCTTGTTTGGGGGTACACTCGGGCACAATATTCTATCTTATTTCTCTTACTCTTGTTTTGTTAAAGTTTTTTATAGTTTATATAGGAATTATTTATTTCAATGCTGTTACTGTTCTTAAAATATTTTTTTCCTCGTTTCCTTTCCTCACTGGGTTATTTTCTATATTGGGGCCCCTAGGCTTACAGCATCCTGCTTTTATAGCTAGGGTTGTAGCTTAGCAAGTAATAATAATAATAATAATAATAATAATAATAATAATAATAATAATAATAATAATATCCAGAGCTTTGTGCGAGAAATCAACAGCAATGAAAAAGAGATGTTAACCATGAATAAGTTAGAAGTGAGGGT
This sequence comes from Palaemon carinicauda, assembly GCF_036898095.1. Classification (NCBI taxonomy): domain Eukaryota; kingdom Metazoa; phylum Arthropoda; class Malacostraca; order Decapoda; family Palaemonidae; genus Palaemon; species Palaemon carinicauda. The sequence goes on along the minus strand of NC_090742.1, from coordinate 79,631,264 downwards.
CATTATTATATCGCATGTTATAAATTGTACCAATTATAACTATATAGAGAGTGGGGTGAAGATGTTTACCAGAGTGATTGTTAAGTAAGGTTTCAAAACATTCTGGGACAGTACTGGTTAAAGCAATAAAATGGTATCTGGGAGATTTACAACAGGCTCCTTGCTTTTGGATGGATAAGTAGCCTACAGGGTCGCAGGATTGTGCTAAATAAATAAGGTAAAGTAAAAAAGACAGTTTGCCAGCAAATTTCACGAGTAATCATCCATGAATACCACATGTACCAGATACTTTACAAATTTCTAAAGGTAAAAAAAAGCTTACAGATCTTGCAAGCCAAAATATTGAGGAGGGCAAAGGATTAGAGCTATGGAATCACTAAGAGAAGAGTTAGCTGAAACATGAGAGTCAAACATAACAGACATTTAAGGGGAATAGAATAAATCAACCAGGATAGAAGACCATAGAAAAACTGGAATAATTTTCAATTTTGTTTTGCTTGCTTATATAGGGATATAAGATCAGAAAAATAGTTTCCTATACGCAGCACACGGACATAGCAATTCCTAGCAAATGTTTAAGAAATATACTGTAAATCGTAACTGAAGGATAACAAGGGATTTATGTGGCAATCGACATGATTAGATTATGGAGGAGCATAAACTGTTAAATCTAGCTTTAAGAGAGAAAGTTAATCAGAAGATAGGACATAAGCTTAGAGCTGCATACTTCTTTCCCACCGTTATCACTACATTATGGGACCGGTTGACTGATGCTCATCCACAATGCCTTCTACCTAAAGGCATCTTCTTCCACCAAACCCCTTCTCCCCACATCATCCTTCACTTTATCTTGCAGTTTGATTATCTGCCTTTCTCTCTAATTGCCTACCCACCCCCCCCCCCCTTACAGATTCCTCCCAAGCCCTCCTCTCTCTTTCTCCACCATACATCCTAAACAGGTGCCCATACCATCTCAGTCGTGACATTCATCACCTCTGTAAACTTTACTACGCCTCACGTATATTAGGCGCCATCGTTCTCTAGTCTTGAGTAGTGGCATAGCCTCTGCATCATGGTCTTGCACTGTCTTGGGTTAGAGTTCTCTTGCTTGAGGGTACACTTGAGCACACTATTCTATCTTATTTCTCTTCTTCTTGTTTTGTTAAAGTTTTTATAGCTTATATATGAGATATTTATTTTAATGTTACTCTTCTTGAAATATTTAATTTTCCTTGTTTCCTTTCCTCACTGGGCTATTTTCCCTGTTGGATCCCCTGGGCTTTTAACATCCTGCTTTTCCAACTAGGGTTGTAGCTTACCAAGTAATAATAATGATAATTAGCTACCGGAGTAACAATCTTCCCGTGGAAAATAAAAAGAAATGCTCACAATAGGATCTCTATAAAGATATAAGTTAGTATTATGTGGAATTAATTGATGTAAGGCGAGTAAAATAAATAGTAAATAATTAACAATTACGAGACAGTGATGCGTAGACCTAAGTAATACAGACATTTTGGAAATATTGGCAAGGGTTTAAGCTGAAGAAAAGATGTTTAATGTTAGTGGCAAATTAGTGACAATTAGGAACATCGGTTAGGCTTGAGTGTTTTATAATATCTGCCTAGTAACAGAGATGTTATTTGTCTTTGTTTTTCCTACACTATTGCTAGTTAAACAAAACAATTCTTATGTTGCCTGTATTAAAATCTTTTTATAAGGAATATCAGCGCATGTGTGAGTTAATATCAAAAACTTATGGCAGCAAGAAGTAAGGTAGTCAAAGAAAGAAACAATGTTAGTGTAATAAAAGAAAAAGATATTTGTAAATACGATAAATATTGAAAATTGAAAGAAGAAATTTGAACCAAATGTTATCGTACAAGGATTTTGAAAGATTCAAGAGCCTATCTATAGCTATGCTAATTGTGCATTAAGATCAGACCTCCACTTTAAAACAAGGTTGCTGTTATAAATTTGAAATATCAAAAGATCAGGGAAGGTTAAACCTAAGTAATATTGAATTTAGAGAAGAATGCAGGCTAAAAGATTAAAGTTAAAAATAATGTGCTTTAGAATTATGATGCTTTTTATATTTGATATCTTAATGCCTGCAACATTTCGTGGATAACAGAATTATTCAAAGAAATGGCTAATTACGATAACGCTATTGCTGACAGCATGAATGGCAATGATACCTGTGATGTATATACATGAAAAGCCAATGAAAAGTTGCTCATATCAGAATAACCATGACATGCGATCATTTAATTTCCGTGGACCTGTGATGACTAATACATTAAATAGAACTGAAATGAGACCACCAAGAAAGTCTAGAGACTCTTGGGGATTGCAATAAACTTTCCGAAAAAGTTTAAATTAAAAAGAAAGTGGAATTTGCCTCTTACGCGAAGTCAGCATACCTGCCATCTCGTTTACCTCTACTGCGACGTCAAAAGTAATCATCCTGGCAGTTCTGTGATGCATGAAAGGAACCATCATATTAATGAACAGTTCCTAGAGCCATAAAACGGAAACGAATTTGGGAACTTGCGAGCTATTTACTGTGAGTCTAAGAGATCCCGTCCGAAGCGAAAGCTCTAGACAATGTGTGCGTGCGTGCGTGCGTGCGCGCGTGTGTGTGTGTGTGTGTGTGTGTAAAGTCGAATATGTCTCTTCAGGGTCCACACCCAGCCAATTCAACTGCTTTACTATTTGGAGCACTTACGGCCTGCTAAAGAACAATAGCCTTTATTTGGCAAAATGCCTTTACCAAACAACTAATAACAACAATTAAACAGGTACAAAACTTCAACAGTTCAAAATTTCAGCGTATGTTTTTTTTTTTTTTTTTTTTTGAACAAGCTTATATGTCTTTTTATTGGATCCCTTTAGATTATATCATAATACTTTTCGAACTATGGTTGTAGCTTACCTAGTGAAATAATAATAATAATAATAATAATAATAATAATAATAATAATAATAATAATAATATATGCACGAATTTCAGCCTATCTTCTGTGTGATAAATATCTGCATGAATGATCACGAGATCCATTTGTCACAAAATGCAAGAACCACAACAGATATTAAATATGCTGAATTCATTGTTCTGAGAATTGCAAGACTTCGCGTGAGTAAAGGTCATTTTGTTAACATGTTCTTCAGACCAAGGTCTTTATTAAGAATTCAAGATTTGTTGAGGGATGTTTGCACGGGAACTTTATTAAGTTATAAATATAACTCTTGAAACCGTTTATAAATGGCACATGCAAGTGGCTTGTCGAACGAAGAGCTCCTTTAAGTACTGGTAAAAACTATTAGATTTTTGTTGCGGTTAATAAATTTTTCATGTTTACGTATTAAAAAAATTTAGGGTTTCATTGTTAACTTTGAAGAAATTTCCTTGAAAGCAAGATAATCTAGTTAAATTGCTCTTTTAGATTTAATCATCCAAATTAAGATATATAGAAAAAATTAGATAACTTACGTGGAGACTGATTGCCTTTATAAGATTTGATTTTCAAAATCAGTACTAAATTGTTGAAAATTCTTGAATTCCACAATATTTATCCGAAATACTTATATCATTACTGAATTCACCCTAAACACTGGTACTACTCCTACTACTAACATTAAAACCAAGTATATTGATACATAAATATAATAACATCATCTCCAATCTAAAACGATTCTGAATATCAAGAAATAACGCGTTTGAGCCTTGTACCTATCAAAATATAAAGAGGGGGGGGGGGGGGTTTGGTAATCTTGACATAGCTCCTTCTTAATAAGATTTTAACAACAAAATAATATTTCGCATGATATATGTTTCAGAATGTGTTCATTCTCTTTAGAACATTATTACGCAAGTACAAAATTATAAGATGTTTGCATATCAATACACATTTTTTATGAAGGAAATTTGACCTTTCAACGTAAAAAGATGTGACGATGATTTCACATTTTGGCGTGAAATTGTTTTGGACCTTTAGAAGTAAGTCAGTTTGCGCTTATTAAGGTCATGTGGTACTTGTTCTAGTAAGAATAAGAGTTATAAATACTGAGGATAGAATAAGCGGAGATAAGTCAACTTGATGATAATAATAATGAGAGTGATAATTGCATTTAATTGCATTTATATTAATAATAATAATAACAATAATAATAATAATAATAATAATAATAATAATAATAATAATAATAATAATAAAAATAATAAGCTTAAAGGGTGTAAATGAAATTAAGTGAAATATTACATTTACAAAGTTTTAACACTATAAGCTGCTTACTAAGTTTCCCTAAGCCTAATGATGAGAACAACGTTTTAATTATCTAATGATTTAAGTGGGAAAATGGGTAATTAATTTGGGAGAGAACTGGAGTTTTCAAACATGGGAGGGTAAAAAAAAAAAAATCCCGTGTTCCATAATTAAGCAGGACTTCCTTTAATTTTTCCATGGCATTAATGCACATAAGAGTAATGGCACGTGCGTGAACGCATAAACACTCACACACACACACACACACATATATATATATATATATATATATATATATATATATATATATATATACATATATATATATATATATATATATATATATATATATATATTCATATATATATATATATATATATGTATATATATGTATATATATATATATATATATATATATATATATATATATATATATATATATATATATTAGTGGCTCTCGTATTTAAAATAATTTAGCTATA
>NC_090742.1:79619017-79621517 GCF_036898095.1 Palaemon carinicauda | reverse complement strand
CCTATTCATGACCTCAATAAAGTGTTCCATCCAATGTTGCCTTTCTTCATCTTCTGTTGTTATAACAGATCCACACATTCTTCAATAATTGTCTGTCCTTCGTCTCTTAACGTCTCTAAAACAACAAATCGATTCCCACATTCAACTGCACATGTTTATCTATACTCATCTTCTAGAAGTTTAGTTGTATCAAACCTAGATATTCTATCAACATTTCTCTTGGGGGCTTTCAGTTTTAATTTCAGTGTGGCGATGAAGATCTGATGATCACTACCAATATCTGCACCTCTATAGCTTCTTAGACATCTCAGAGTCCTCCTCCTCTCATTATTAATGGCTACGTGATCTGATCTATTTGATGCGCACATGGGGAAGTCCATGTATATTTGTGGATGTCCTTGTACTGGAATACAGTAACCAGATTGTTTGTCGAACATATATGCATATACATATGTAAATATATATATATATATATATATATATATATATATATATATATATATATATATATATATTTATATATATATATATATATATATATCCCAAAGGCCGGATAGAAAATAGATGGATTATTTGATTTTCTAATTTTGTGTAGTGAGAAAAATAATATTCTAAGAGTATCATGAGTTTCGAAAAATTTTCAGTAATACAGCTGGACTCTCTTGAATGTACCATGACTTTAAGAAATATGGATGATAGTATCTTTCCCTAACAGTAGAGATTCTCACAAATTTAGTGGATTCAGCATTTAAAGGGAGTTTTTTTGCTTATGAGAGTCGGTATCGCTCGGAGCGTCACTTGATTAATAAGAGCCTGTCTAAGAGTATCCTTGCTGTGCAGTGTAAAAACTCCTTTCATAATAGTGTAAAAACATAACTTTCTGGTGTCTCATTTAACCCCGGCATGGAACACACACACACACACATGCGTATATATATATATATATATATATATATATATATATATATATATATATATATATATATATATATATATATTCATGTTTGCTAACGGTTATGCTCGTATAAGCGGATGAGCAACTTGGTGGAGTAATGAGAGCTTTGGGTGTGGAAGAAATGCCCCCTAAATCTTGATGAAGTCACTGGCAGCAAGGTGACGGATGGGTTTAAGGCGATGAGCAAATTCGGCTTCTACTCCTGATGCCTGGCGGTTGATCTTACTAGAATTAGTATGGACCGGCAGGGGTCACTTGCCTTAGTTAGATAGGCACTGCACATCACAAGTAACTGGCTATCCTTTGATGTATCTAGCCAATGAATCCTCTATGGATGTAGTCAGTCATGGATAGAGAAGATGAAACAATGGGCCCCCAGTTTCAGGCGTAGTGGGGTGCTAAGAATTCCCCGGTTTATAAATAATAAAGAAAAATTCAAATTAGGTGATTAGAATGCTACAAACATGAATCAGATTGGGAACTCAAAGCAAGTGGAGAATGGATTTATGAAATATATTTTGGATATCTTGGCCCTAAGTGAAGCACGTTGTAAGGGGATTGGTAAGGAAACTTTAGACCAAGGGAATATATATATATATATATATATATATATATATATATATATATATATATATATATATTTACTCAGGAAGATCAGATGAAGCTGGAAGAGAAGGGGTAGGAAAGATGATGATATCAAGAGCAGAAAGGGCATTAACCGAGTGGAGGGCTGAAAATGGTAGATTGTTACTAGCAAAGTTGAAATCAAAGCAGTGCAATATGAGTATTATAATTTGCTATGTCCCACCAATGATTCCCCTTAAGATAGGAAAGATGAATACTATGAAAAACTGCAGAGGATAATAAATGAGATCCCTGAGAGATATGAAAATTGTGATTGGCGAATTCAATGCTAAAGTTGGAAGAAATAATCAAGTGATAGAGAATGTGATGGGTGTCGAGGGTCTTGGCGAAGTTGCAAATGAAAATGAAACACATTTCATAAGTTTATGTTCAGCAAGCAATCTTGTCATTGGAGGTACTCTGTTCCAACATAAGAACATCCACAAGTATACATGGACTTCACCATGTGGCAATTACAAAAATCAGATAGATTACATTGCCATTAATAAGGAGAGAAGGAGGACTCTGAGAAATGTAAGAAGCTATGGAGGTCCAGCTATTGGTCGTGATCACCAACTACTCATTGCCACACTGAAATTAAAACTGAAAGCACCCAACAGAAAGATGGATAGAATACCTAGGTTTGATACAACTAAGCTTCTAGAGGAAGAGCACAGAGAAACATTTGCAATTGAATGTAGGAATCGATTTGCAGTCTTAGAGACATTAAGAGACGAAGAACAGACAATTAATGAAGAATGGTGTATTATTAAGAACATATATCAGACAGTTGGTAGTGAAGTCCTGGGACAAACAGTTACAAGGAGGAAGCTATGGATATCGAATGATACTTGGGATACTATAAAAAGGGGAAAAAGACAGAAATTGATTGTTGAAAGTTTTCGAGGAAATAATGATAAT
>NC_090742.1:79609017-79614017 GCF_036898095.1 Palaemon carinicauda | reverse complement strand
TTGGATGTTAGTAGAGGTGCCGGGGCAGAATGGCCCTTGCATGCAGGGAACGAAAAAGTGCTTGCAAAGTAGATCATTAATCTTCTTATGTAGTTGTTTGAAATTGTTTTTGTGTAAATTTTATTGTGTTCATCACTAATCAAGCAATTAAACAATAGATTTAATACTAAAGTTTTTGTTTAGAGAAAACGGTTTAATGATAACAAAATTGACAACCCGACATCTAGGCAAATGGAACAGTAATATCTATATTTCTTCCATAATCATCAGAAACTTTAAAAAAAAATATGAATAAATAACGAGTGAGTATTGATAACAAGTCCGTCAAGTCGAACACAAAGCAAATGATTTATACGCGAATTGACGAGCAAACCACAGAAGCAGACTTTACAGTAGACAACATCGCTGACCAAACCGCCAAGCTAGACAACAGAGCATCTGGCAGGACAAAAAAGGAGCGAGACAAGTTTCTGAAAAAGTAGAGACGTCTTCCAAGAACGGACCAACTCCGCCTCTCCATAAACTCTTTTTTTATCACCGACCGTCGCGCCCAATGCATCTTAAAATTTATTTTTGTATCTTTCGCCTTCAAGTTTATTCTGGCATTAATCTGTTTTCATGTACTCGATTATCATGATCTTTTTGGCATATCCTCCACTAAACCTGTTTGTTTTACAAACCGGACAATACCGTGAATTATAGTTAGAGATATGAGAAGTAATACTCATATTACGGAGAGAGTTTTTAAAGTGAAAAGGTTTGGTGCAGGTTGCACTGCGTGATAATATAGGCTACTAGGAAATTTTGAGCCTCGAGGACGCCTAGCCTAAGCCACAGGAAAGGGAATTTGACGTAGGAAAAAAAATCTATTTTTGGGTGAGATAGCCATGTCGTCCTGATGAAAGTTCCCTTCGGCTGCTTCCTACTGTATAACATTTCTGCAAGTGATGTTACAAGAGAATTACCGTCAGGTATCACGGGGTTCCAACCCCTAGAACGACTATCCGAAGATATCGTGTATAATCAGGGACGAATCCGAAGATAACAATAGATATCTGCATCCCAAGCATTATAAAGATATACCTGACCTTAACATGTCTCTCTCTCTCTCTCTCTCTCTCTCTCTCTCTCTCTCTCTCTCTCTCTCTCTCTCTCTCTCTCTCTCTCTCTCTCTCTCTCTCTCTCTCTCTCTGTATCTTTACTTACATTTGATGTGATACACACTCGAAAACAAATGCAATCACAAATAGACACACGCACACTAATATTATATATATACATATATACTGTATATATATATATATATATATATATATATATATATATAAATATATATATATATATATATATATATATATATATATATATACATATGTGTGTGTATTTATATATCTATATGTATATAAATATATATATATATATATATATATATATATATATATATATATATACATTATATATATATATATATATATATATATATATATATATATATATATATATATATATATATATATATATATATATATATATATATATATATATATATATATATATAATCTCCTACGCCTATTGACGCAAAGGCCCTCCATTAGATTTCCCCATTCGTCTCAATCTTGAGCTTTTAATTCAAAACTTCTCCTTTCATCATTTCCAACTTCACACTTCATAGTCCATAGCCATCTAGGCCTGGGCCTTCCAACTCTTATAGTATCTTTATCTTGAGGAGCAAAGTTGAATGTTTGGGGAACTAATCTCTCTTTAGGAGTAAGAAGATCATGCACAAACCATCTCCATCTACCTCTCATCATGATCTCATCCCCATATGGCACTTGAGTAATCTATATTCTAGTTTCATTTCTAATCCTTTCCTACCATATAACTCCCAATACTCTTCTGATGAATTGATTCCAAATTATACTTAACCTACTATTGTCTGATTTGCTTTTCTCAATCTTTCTTTAAACTCCAATTCTAAACACCCTGCATTAGAGATGATAGTCCCTGAATATTGAAATGATTCTACCTCATTAATCCTTTCTTCTTCCAATGATATTTCATCTATTGCATACTCCGTTCTCATTATCGCTGTCTTTCTTCCATTTATCTTGAGCCTTACATACAGTGATATTTCGTGCATTCCGGTAAGGAGGCATTGCAAACCCTGTGGTGTTCTGCTAAAAAGGCCAGCGTCATGAGCAAACGCCAAGTCACTAATTTCATATTACCAATACAGTCTAATCTTTCTCCACCAACTCCAACCGTTATACGCATCGCAAAATCCATGAGGAGGATAAGCAAAAAAGGTGATGACACATTCCTTTGGAGTACTCTGCTGTTCACTAGTAATTTATTTAATATATATATATATATATATATATATATATATATATATATAAATATATATATATATATATATATATATATGTATATAAATATATATATATATATATATATATATATATATATACACTATATCATATTATCTATTATATACTGTGACGGGCCGAGAGAAGATTGTGACTCAAAGGCAGGATGAAAGCAAATGAGTAACTTTATTACAGAACACTCGCTTTTATATCCAAAGACTCCATGCAAAAGGGGCATACAGAACATAACAGGCAATTTCATGTTCAAACCGACACCGCACCAGTTCACAGTTAACGGTGAGAAAAACAGACATGCTGTTTCAGGTTCTTATTAGTGCGAGGGGAGAGCGAAGATACAAGCATAATATATACACAAAATGAAATGTTGTTACTATGTACAATCGTGTGACACATAGTTGGTACATGGCTCTCCCCCTAAAAATGACATACTGTACATGTTAAATAGGGCGCCCTGATCTGAAGTGGTAGTATCAAAACTGCGGCTGATGAGCGACAGTGAGTGGCTGTAGAAGTCGTTGGTTGGGGCGCGAGCGAGTGGTGGATGATGGGTGGCTTTGTTGCCGCTCCGGATCACCACGGGGTAGGCGTGTGTGTCCTACACCATTCATAGGCATGTGCGTCCTGCGGCATTTATAGGTGTGTGTGTCCTACGGCATTCATAGGCGTGTGTGTCCTGCGGTATTCACGTCAGCTTCGGTTGAAGTTGAATAGGTGTCCTCTTCGTCAGGAGTGAAGGTGTTATTGGATGTCTTGAAGGTCATGAAGTGGGTGTCCATAAGGGCGTCGGCTTTGGTCATCAAGTCCTTTATGGGTAAACTATCGACATCAGATATGGCAGCGCGTACAGGTTCGGGTAAACGGCTTACCCAAAGGGCACGAAGTAGGTTCACCTTACGAGGAGAGCCGTGTGCAGGCGAGGGATACTGGTCATTTTCCTGAGGGTGAGCGAAGCGCTTTGGTCCCCCAACGGTTGTTGGGAGAGCTGAAAAAAGCTTTGCTATACGGGCGGCTGGCGGCAGCGAGTACTGCTGCAGAAGGTATGTTTTGAGGGCGTCATAGTAACGGTGAGGGGGGGGAGGCGGGAGGAGTAAGTCTCTCCGGGGTCACCAATGTGACGGGCCGAGAGAAAGTTGTAACTCAAAAGCAGGATGAAAGCAACTGAGTAACTTTATTACAGAACAATCGCTTTTATATACAGACTCCAGGCAAAAAGGGCATACAAAACATAGCAGGCAATTTCATGTTCAAACCGACACCGCACCAGTTAACAGTTAATGGTGAGAAAAACAGACATGTTATTTCAGTTTTTTATTAGTGCGAGGGGAGAGCGAAATGAAATATACACAAAATGAAATATCGTTACTACGTACGATCGTGTGACACACGGTTGGTACAATACACACACATATACACACACACACACACATATATATATATATACATATATATATATATATATATATATATATACATATATGTATGTATATACATATATATCTAAATATGTATGTGTGTATGTATATATACATATATATACATATCTATCTATCTATCTATCTATATATATATATATATATATATATATATATATATATATATTCAAATATATATGATGAATGTTTTGTACATTTAGACGTGTTTTTTTCTTATTCAAATGATCCATATAATTTTGATATATTAATGTCTGGATTCTCTTACCGACCTTGGATCAGAGCCCCAGGCGAAATCACTCAAAGACAATAGTTTCTGACTGGTCGGGAATCGAACCCTGGTCCACGAAACTTGTATCAACAGTGACATACCACTTGGCCAAGTGATATGTCACTGTTGATACAAGTTTCGTGGACCAGGATTCGATTCCCAGCCGGTCAGAAGCTATTGTCTTTGGGTGATTTTGCTTGGGGCTCTGATTCCGATGTCGGTAAGAGAATCCAGACATTAATGTATCAAAAATATATAGCTTATTCAAATATATATATATATATATATATATATATATATATATATATATATATATATATGCATATGTGAATATGTATACGTACATATATATATGATATATATATAACTATATATATATGTATATATATACATATATATATATATATATATTATATATATATATATATAAACTATATATATATATATATCTTTATTAGGAGCTTAGATATAATCCTGGTTGGATGCTACAATCCCAGTAGCTCCAGCGAGACAATCAGCCCAGTGAGGAAAGGAAATAAGGAAATGGCAAATAAAATATATATAAGCAGTGAATCAAAAGATATGAAATATGTCAAGATCAGTAACAACGTTAGAGTAAATGGCGCATATAAACTATAAAATGAGACATAGCAACCTGTTCAAAAGAAAGCATTTGCAACAATTTTGAACTTCTGAAGGTCCACTGATTCAATCGCTAGATTACAAAGATCATCCACTATCTAGTCACAGCTGAGATAAAACTTCTAGAATACTTTGCAGTATTGTGCCTTATGATAAAGAAGGCATGGCTGCTAGAATTAATTGCATACCTAGTACTACAGTATATCTATAGAATGGTACAATCTGGGAAGATCTGAATGCAATGAATGATCTGAATTATGAAAAATC
>NC_090742.1:79594017-79604017 GCF_036898095.1 Palaemon carinicauda | reverse complement strand
TCCTTGTAATTTTTTTTTTCAAGTCTTTCTCAGATATAATATAGTCTCCTTTTACTTTCCACCCACTGACGTCGTTGTTCCCCTTATTAATCTTGTTATTTTCTCATCTTCGTCATAACTGCATATCAGTCTCCATGATCCTTATTGACATGATCTTTATTGGAGTATTAAGTATATATATATATATATATATATATATATATATATATATATATATATACATGCATATATATTATATATATATGTATATATACATACATACATGAATATATATATATATATATATATATATATATATATATATATATATATATATATATACATGGGTGTGTGTGCGTGTGTGCATGTATACAGTAGGTTTATTGATACCAACAGGCACAAACAATAAACACACACACATAACATATATATATATATATATATATATATATATATATATATACATATATATATATATATATATATATATATATATATATATATATATATATATATATATATATATATATATATATATATATATATATATACAGTATCTTGTATATACAGCGACCTTGCCTTTCATTTGAAGGGGCTAAGGTTCGATACTACTATGTGATTGAAATCTATCTCTATTTGAGCACAATATTATGCATATTTTCATCCATATTGACTCACTAGGTGTAATTAGAGTTAAAAGCGATCAATTGTGATACCTAGTGGGTCAAGAAGTCGGGGAAAACACGCTGGTATGTGACTGATGTCTCGCCAGCTAAATTCTGAAGTAAAGTTGTTAGCACTTAGGCTCCGACTTCTTTTAGAGCCTCTGGTGGCATGATTGGCAGCTACCTTGGCTTTCATTTGAAGGGGCTAGGGTTTGTTCCCAGTATGAGATAGAAATTTATCGCTATTTGGGCAAAATATTATATTGATTTGCATCCATCCATATATATATATATATATATATATATATATATATATATATATATATATATGTAAATATATATACATATATATATATATATATATATATATATATACATATATATATATACATATATATATATATATATATATATATATATATATATATATATATATATATATATATATATATATATATATATATGAATACATACATATATCATTCTAGTTTTGTCCAATTTTCCTCTGCTTCAATAACACTGGCAGGCAGGGTCATATATAATGCCAACTCAATCAATCAACGATCTTTTCCTGAATTCTTTTAAAGTGCATCTGCTATTTTCTTTCCATCCATGTCTCTTACCTTAGCAGCATTACAAATTTCGCTCCTTTTTCCTCAATTGCAGGTTTGGCACTGGTGTTATCTACAACTTGGAGATTGCTTCAAGTAACCAGAGAGTCACGTTTGAATTAAAAGTAAAGAAGGGTTAGGGGTGGGATACTCATCTTCTTTATTTCCAGTGCTCTGCTTTGACTAAAGGGTTGGTTGCCTTGATGCGACTTTACAATTGTTTCTATGTAAAGTAACTTTTATGATTTTTTACTTTAAATCTTCCTTTACTCTTTGACTCCATCTAGAACTTTGCTTGCTTTCTTCTTTTCCATTCAATCATTACAGTCCCTACCTAACCTCACTTCAAACCCTCCTCCTGAACCATTCTTACTAAATGCCATAATAACTTTTACTATTATTATTATTATTATTATTATTATTATTATTATTATTATTATTATTATTATTATTATTATTATTAGCTAAGTTATAAACTTAATTGGAAAAGCAGGATGCTATAAACCCAACGGCTCCAACTTGGAAAATACCCCAGTGAAAAAAAAAAGTGCCGAGTGTACCCTCAGGCAAGATAACTCTAAATCTGTATTATTCTATCATGTCAGTAATTGTTACCATGCCGGAATAGATGTGATACAGGTGACAGGTCTATGGCAAAATTTTTTATTAGCTCAAGTGTGACTTGTACTGTTAGGTTGTCTAGAATCAATTATCCGTTTGCTTTGAGTCCCCGTCTCTTATATTTACATGTAATTTACTCTAATATATCAACGTTAGTTCGAAAAATTACCAAATTATTCACCATATGTCCATAACATGAAAAACTTTACATTTGAAACAAAACTCTGCTCAAATAAAGACAAAAACGCAGTATCATGAATCTAATAATTGTCAAATTCGATAATGACATTTGTAGCTTTATAGATAAGGAAAATTATTATTATTATTATTATTATTATTATTATTATTATTATTATTATTATTATTATTGTTATTATTATCATCATCACTAGCTAAGCTACAACACTAGTTGGAAAAGCCTGGTGCTATAAGCCAAAGGGCTCCAACAGGGAAAATAGCTCAGCGAGAATAGGAAACAAGGAAATAAATAAACTACAAGAGAAGTAATAACAATTAAAATGAAATATTCGAAGATCATTAATAACATCAAATTAGATCTAAACTATATAAACTATAAAATCTTTATAAAAACAAGAAACCTTATAGAAATTGCGCACCCGAGTGTACCCTCAAGCAAGAGAACTGTTACTCAAGACAGTGGAAGAACATGGTACAGAGGTTATGGTACTACCCAAGACTAGAGAATAATGGTTTGATTTTGGAGAAAATCTCCTAGAAAAGCTACTTACCTTAGCTAAAGAGTCTATTCTACCCTTACCAAGAGGAAAGTAGCTACTGAACAACTACAGTGCGGTAGTCTCAGTGTTGCCAGGTGTACGAGGACAGAGAAGAAAGTGAAAAGAATAGGTCAGATATTCGATGTATGTGTAGACAGAAAAATGAGCCGTAACCAGAGAGTGAGCCAATGTAATACTGTCTGGCTAGTCAAAGGATCCAGTAACTCTCTAGCAGTAGTATCTCAACGGGTGGCTGGTGCACTGGCCAAGCTATGCTCTGCTTACAGGGTTATTTTAGTTGTATGAATGAAATTGGGCTTGAAAATAAAAGTTTTTATTTGGTTGTAAATAACCAAATGTTCAATACAATCAGCAATTGTTATAAATATTTGTTCCACACAATCGACTAAATGGCCATTTAAATAATAAAGGACTTTTTATTATTTAATTATTAGTAAAGGGACCACTAAATTCATCTGAATTAGCATATTTTATACGATTTTTATTACAGTGCAGCACCTTATCATTCTTAGTTTTCAAAACATTTATTCCTTCTGAAGTTATGAACTGCTCGTAATTTAGTTCTGATGGAATGTCAGTAAGATCCATTTTAAAATTCCTATTTACTCACTTCTCCTCCTCCTCCTCCTCTTTGCTAGCAAAAACATTCTAGCACTTCAACATAAACATTCTTCTCTACATTTGAAAAATAAAAGAAGCAGAAAATATACCAGTATTATATTCATATACACTCGTGACACTCTTCATAAAAGTATATATATATATATATATATATATATATATATATATATATATATATATATATATATATATATATATATATATATATATATATATATATATATATATATATATATATATATATATATATATATATATATATATATATATATATATATATATATATATATATATATATATACACATATATATATATATATATATATATATATATACATTTGGGCTCCATGTCGTCCTGATGGAAGTTCCTTCATTAGTATCTTCCTAGTTTATATTTGACTACAGTGATATATCCCAGAGAATTTACCAAAGGTATCCAGAATTCTAACTCCTGGAGCGAATATCCCTTAAAATTGGATATCGCGTAATCAAAGGACGTATTCTTGACACGACTCATAGCTATCTACACCCCTAATAGCGTTTCCGCTTCAAGAGGGAAAAAAGTGGCAAGAATATAGGAGGGTCGTTAAAGAGACATCGCTCTCGACACTCCTACTGTACTGTAAATAGTGCGCCGAATCGCCACCGCGAGGAGCCACCAAGCCATTCTTTCTCTTGTAGCTTCGTTGACCGGTGTTATCCCGTGTTATCTCTCGCTATTTTGGAGTTATTTGTTGCTATGATGCCTTCACCAGCCTCATCAGCTTCTGGAAAGTTAAGTAATATCTTTGAATTATGTAAATGTAAGCTCTTGCCAGTTTTACTCTTCGATTCAGATCGTAATTAACATAACAAGGGCTGTTGCCAGCCGGATGGTGTCATGACCACGGTCGTTCTTCCTGTACATCTAGTTAGCCAGAACGATTTTTATATTATGTCATTGTTGTCGTGGATTTGCCTATTATGATCGAGCCTCACAAGTGCTAGGCTTCCTAACCTAGGCACTTCATGCATGATATAACCCTCCTGGTAAAGTTTTATTGAAACTCAGGCAATATTTTATACAATTAAGATATTACTGCATAAATTTTCCTCTTCCAAGATAATTTAGTATACAAGAGAGTTTCGGTGAACGATTCTCTATGCTCCTAGACTTACTAGCCTAGGGGTTTTAGTATACTTTTGTACATGTCCCCAATTGCTCTTATACCATCTAAGTCGATACTAATCTCTTGGCGAGATTTAAGAGCAATTCCCCTTCCCTCTGATTAGCCTAGGCTATCCTCAGTTAGCTTTGCTGTGAACTGAGTTCTGGCAAAGTTTACTGGGGTGTTTCGTTTCTTTCTCTTAACCACTGAATCCGTTTTGAGTCTAGAATGGGACATCAGAGTAAAAAGTCTGTGTTAGACATCTTACTGCCTTGGTGAAATGATTTCCCAAGTCAGGTTAAGTTGTCTTTACAGGAGGCTAGACCTCCCTAGACCATACGTGGAGGTTTTGGTATAACAATTCCCCCTTCCTTGGTCTAGCAGACAGTCCTGTGCTGGTAGATCTTAGACCAAAGAAAAGATTTCTTCCTTGCCTAAGATCTTTGGTACGAGATTCTGTTCTCTTGCGAGATTGTGTCCAGTGTGCCGCTTTCTCACTTGACTAACCCAACCTGGGGAATTGATTTCTCCTACTTGAGGTTACTTTATGAGATCAGAATCCTTCAAGTTAGGTAATGCCTTCGGGTATTGCCTTACTCATAGGACACTTAGCCCTTCCCCGCTGTCTCTTTTGTGTTGGATGTGCCATCACTCTTCCTGGCCATCATTCTATATTTGACCCTAAGGGTAATCTATAGAACTGGCCTGAGGTTCCCTGTCTGCTGCCGGCTGGGCCGGCTGCCGACAGGTACCCTCATAATCATTAGTGTGTTCTTCAGTCCTCCCTTGGACTGCCTTCCATACCCATATGCATGGGATATGGTTGGGTGGAAGCCCGAATACAATTCCCCCCTCCACTTGAACCCTCATTCGGAATGTAGGTCGGCAAGGCTGGGCCTTTGCCTTCCTCCATTCTCTGCCGCCACTTGGCGGGGGTGTCGCTGAGCGATAACCCAACGACAATAAACATACTACAGTATGACCAGTGGCCGGCAACTAAGTTGTCGGCCGGCAGTCGGCCACCCAAAGCATAGATCTGAAGACAGTAACTGCCTTCAATAGCCCAGAATAAGCCGGCATATGTCGGCAGGCCCGACATATGTCGGCAAGCCCGGCATATGTCGGCAGGCCCGGCATGTCCCGGCAGGCCGGCAGGTCTGGCGGCATACCGCCGCCAGTCAGTGCTGTAGCCCAAATAGTTTTTCCAGCCTACAAGGTGCTTCATGGGCAGCCTATTGTGAGACCATCACACATAAGAGAATGATCCTCTCTACCACTTAATGGTTATCGACCATTAACTTACCACTAATGTTGAACCTGGGACATTGTGTTAAGAAGACACTTTATAACAAATAATATTATCTTCCCATACAAAATTCTTTAAGAATTCATTGTTTAATATTGGAGGAGGTCATAGCAATGGGCTGGACAGGAAGCACAAATAGGTGTCGTTCCTATTTCTAGCTTACTCTATCCAAGCTAATATTTAAAAAAAAAAAAAAAAAATAATATGTATGCTGAAATCTGAGAATTTCACCGAATACTTATATGCTTTTCTTTCTTTACAGGAAAAGCATACCGTGTGCGGGAACAGCTTTTGCAAGGTCCGCAGCAAGAATTTCTACACCCATGACGTGTGCAGGGCTCATGCTCGCTGCGCAGTCACCAAGGGGGCTCTCAAATACTGGGACCCACAGGTATGTACCGTTTGTAACAAACTGGTAAAAGAGGCTTTTGATGATCAAAAGTCTACTGAGTTAAGGGATGCAGCAAGGGACGCACTGCGAAAATGGGTCAGAGGTTTTCAGAAGAACACCTCTGGCCCATACCTTCCTAATGAGAGGATGAGGGACTGTCTTTTCCCTAGGGCATCTGCAGATGCAATCATTCCCCAGGCTCAACCTGAGATTCCCCTTGTTCAGATTCCCGTAGAATCTGATGTTTCGGACACCTTGAAGGGCATCCAAATAGATGCCAACATGTCGGTTGTCTCAGAGGAGACTGAGAATAATCTCCTAGTCGAAGAACTGGAGCAGGAGGATGACGTACCTCCTGAGGCCGAAGTTGATAAGACCGATACGATTTCGGTATCATCAGCCGCGGTGACAGAGCCGGTGACTTCGACTTCATTTACAGCACCCCAGTTAGATTCCATCACGAGTACGTTGTACTCGCTGCTGTCTATGGTGCAGGACATTCAGAAGAAATCGTCCGAGAAAGAAGCTTCCTTTCGGACGGAAATGCACCAACTGGTTGCAACACGTTTAGCCCCGAAAAAGCTAAACGTCAAGGATCTACCCGCTTTCTCTGACGTTAATCCTTGGAGATATGCAGAGCATATGCCAATGTCGGGGGGGAAGATCTTCCTCTCAGAGAAATTGGGCACTGCCCCAGTAGAGGAAATTGAGTTTTGGCCCAGCAAAGGGGCCTACGTGGATTGCTATGTCCGTCTGAGGACGGAACCTGCATCCAAGGAGGAAACAGAGCCGAAGGAGACGACTGTCTTCGAACTCTCTAAGGCTCAGGCCTTATATACGACCACCTTGAAAGAGAGGGCCTTTACTAGCTCCAAGGTGCCGGCTCTCAGCAAAAATCACTCGTCCTTTATTGCTGACCCCAAACGTGCCTTCCCCTTTATGGACAAAGGGTTTAAGGCAGCCTTAAAGGCAGTTGAAGCAGGGAAACCTTGCCCTACACTGGAGGAGTGTAGACCCTTTTCCCTTGCTTTTCCATCAGATGATAAAGATTGGAAGGATGTTCATAACACCTTCACAGTTGGGAAGCTGGAGGCATATATTGCTGGACGACAGTTCGGCGAAGACCTCCCGAAGCTGTCGAGACTATGGCAAGCATCTCGGACACCCCAGATATGTACATGGTCTTCGCCAAATCTCATTTGACGACAGTCACCAAGGACTTGTACAACTTTATCAAAGCCCGAAGGACTTGTAGAGAGTTCGTGTTCGCCTCGGTTGCAGTGAGACACGAACCAAGGAGGCTCATAGTCTCCAATATCTGGGGAAAAGACCTCTTCCCAAGCGAAGTGGTCAAAGAGGTCGTGGACAAAGCCGCTACGGAGAACAGGAATCTCCTCTCCAAATGAGGCTTGTCCTCAAAAAGAAAATCTTCCGCTGACGAGGGTCCCCAGCCGAAGAATAAATCAAAACGACCAAGAGTGCCTTCTCGGCCTAGAAAACAGCAACAGCTTCCCGTGGCCACGGTGCCCCAGACGGTGGCACAACCAACCACAACCTTCCAACTGGCGCCCCAAACACTGACGACCCAATCGCCGGTGTTCACCCCAGTTTTTGAAAGCCAATCGACGGCTTTTAGGCCGCAGTCTCGAGGTTCCTTTCGAGGATCCTCTAGACGCCCCTTCAGAGGTAGGGGTAACAAAGGTGGACGTGGCCAAGGGGGCAAGTCCTCCAACCAGCACTCCATGTGAGATGCTACCGGTAGGAGGGAGACTTTTCCTCTTCCGGGATCGTTGGACCTTCGATCCCTGAGCCTACAGCCTAATCTGGAACGGACTAGGGTGAAGTTAGAGCTCAACTCCACCAAACTTTCCTCAATTCTTCCAGCTTTCAACCCCCATTCTGGAAGAATATGTTCAGGAACTCCTGAACAAAAAAATTATAAGGAAGGCAAAGTTCATCAGATTCCAAGGAAGGCTATTTTGCGTTCCGAAGAAGGATTCGGAAAAGCTCAGAGTCATTGTGGACCTATCACCACTCAACAAGTTCATAGTGAACTACAAGTTCAGAATGCTGACGCTTCTACACATAAGGACCATTTTGCCCAAACGGGTATACACAGTCTCCATAGACATGACAGATGCGTACTGGCATGTTCCAATCAACCGTCAAGTTTCCCCCTACCTAGGGTTCAAACTACAGAAAAGAAAGTACGTTTTTAGAGCCCTGCCCTTCGGTCTAAACATAGCCCCAAGGGTATTCACCAAGCTTGCGAATGCAGTCATTCATCAACTACACCTAAAAGTTGATCCAAGTAGTAGCCTACCTGGATGACTGGCTGGTGTGGGCAGCATCCGAGGAAGAGTGCAGGCAAGCCTCCAAGCAAGAGTTCCAGTTCCTGGAACACTTAGGATTCAATATCAACTTGGAAAAGTCTCTTCTATCTCCAGCTCAAAAGTTCCAGTGGCTGGGTGTCCACTGGGACTTACAGTCACACTGCCTTTCCATTCCATCAAAGAAGAGGAAAGAGATAGCAGGATCTGTCAAAAGACTTCTTCAATCTGACAGGATGTCAAGAAGGCGGCAACAGGAGAGAGTGTTGGGGTCCCTCCAGTTTGCCTCAGTGACAGATCCAATATTGAGAGCACAATTAAAAGATGCATCAGGAGTTTGGAGAAACTACGCATCAAACGCTCGAAGAGATCTACAAAGGCCGATTCCAAATCGTCTGCGATCACTACTCAAACCATGGTCGGAAGCCAAGAACCTGAAGAGCAAGGCACCTCTGAAACCACCTCCACCGGCAGTCACCGTTCACACGGACGCCTCAAAAGAGGGGTGGGGAGGTCACTCTCATCATCGGAAAGTCCAGGGAACCTGGTCTCCCCTCTTCAAGTCCTTCCACATCAATTTTCTGGAAGCCATGGCGGTTCTTCTCTCTCTGAAGAAACTGGAACTTCGTTGCTCAAACCACATCCATCTGGTTCTAGACAGCGAAGTTGTAATGAGATGCCTAAATCAACAAGGCTCGAGATCGCCTCACATAAATCAAGTGATACTGGCCATCCTCCGTCTAGCAAAGAAGAAGAGATGGCACTTGTCAGCAGTCCACCTTCAAGGGTTCCGCAATGTGACAGTGGACGCTCTATCCAGGGTCAACCTGATAGAGTCAGAATGGTCCTTAGACGCAAAATCATTCTCCTTCATATTACGCAAAGTCCCAGGACTGCAGATAGACCTCTTCGCAACGAGCGACAACAAGAAGCTACCCCGGTATGTAGCCCCGTACGAGGAGCCTCTAGCGGAAGCGACAGACGCAATGTCTATAGATTGGAACAGGTGATCCAAGATCTATGTTCCCTCCAACCAACCTTCTGCTGAAAGTCCTCGACAAACTGAGATCCTTTCAGGAGATAGCAGCAATAGTGGCCCACAAGTGGCCCAACAGTGTTTGGTTCCCTTTAATAATGGAACTACGCCTGAAGCTGATCCCGTGGCCGGACCCAGTTCTGAATCAGCAAGTGCGGCAACTGACTGTCTCAGCTTCATCAGAGAAAACCCAGAACCTTCATCTCATGATTTTCTCGCCCTAGCAGTCAAGAAACGTTTCAGGATTTCTAGGGACAGTATTAACTTCTTAAAAGAATACAAGTCAAAGTCAACAAGAAGACAATATGAGTCTTCCTGGAAGAAATGGGTGGCCTTTGTCAAGGCGAAGAAACCTGAGGAGATTTCTACTGATTTCTGCTTTTGCCTCTTCATCCATCTTCATGAACAAGGTTTAGCAGCCGACACGATTACTACATGTAAATCTGCCCTAGCCAGACCAATCCTATATGCCTTCCAGGTAGACTTTTCTAATGAAATCTTCAACAAGATTCCAAAAGCCTGCGCTAAACTTCG
>NC_090742.1:79586517-79589017 GCF_036898095.1 Palaemon carinicauda | reverse complement strand
TCTTTTTTTAACTTAATACGATGAGAGTCCAGAATACAATTCTCGTGATATCTCTCTCTCTCTCTCTCTCTCTCTCTCTCTCTCTCTCTCTATATATATATATATATATATATAGTGTGTATATATATACATATATATATACATATATATATATATATATATATATAAATCTTCATATGTGTATATATAGATATATATATATATATATATATATATATATATATATATGTATGTATGTATGTATATATACATATGTATATATATATAAATCTGCATATATGTGTATATATATAGAGAGAGAGAGAGAGAAGAGAGAGAGAGAGAGAGAGAGAGAGAGAGAGAGAGAGAGAGAGAGAGAGAGAGATACATATATATATATATATATATATATATATATATATATATATATATAAATCTGCATATATATATATATATATATATATATATATATATATATATATATATATATATACTGTATATTGAGGTAGGTCGTTGCTCCTGGCTAGCTTCAAAGATAAAATAAAGAGAACGAAGAGTTTGGAGAACATCTCTCATGTTTATTGGTGCCGACGTTTCGGGACTCATCCCATTATCGAGGCTACAATACACACAAAATATTGTTAGTAAAACTCAGTAAAAATATAAATTATAAAAAAAAGTTTAGAATTAAAATTAAAATTATTATTATTATTATTATTATTATCATTATTATTATTATTATCATTGCTATATATATATATATATATATATATATATATATATATGTATATATATATATATATATATATTCTATGCTTGTTGCAATTACTATTATTACTCTTACTCGTGCAATGAATGCCTTCGCCAAAATCGAAGATTTTAAGAAGGGTATGTATAGATCCCTGTCGTCGTTTGTTTGCGAGCAACTTTACACGAAATCTACAGCACTGATTTTGACCAAACTTGGTAGTCATGTTGGCCATGACCCAGGGATGAATCTTCATGATTTTAGATAAAATATATCTCAGTACAATTATGCACCAGTACTTTGAAAATAATATCAGTGTCAGGTAAATGGCAAATATATATATATATATATATACATACATATATATATATATATATATATATAGTGTTTGTTTGTGAACAACATTACACAAAAACTACGCAACCAAATTTAGCTAAATTTGGTGGAAATGTGGGGTATGACACAAGGACAAATCCATTAAATTTTGAAAAATATATATATCGAACTTCAAGTACGCAGTGGAGTTAAGAACATAATAATACTGCTGGGTGTGGTAAAGGCATGCTCTCTCTTGAGCGCCCCTCTAGTTAGAATTTGTTTTAATGCTTCCTTCTTTTGTTTATACTTTCTTGTAAATATATTATAATATTAGTATCTTGATATCAGTTTCAGGATTATTTTTTATTGTTATATTTCTCATTGAATGTGGAATTTAAATGGGTCTTTGTATTATTATTATTATTATTATTATTATTATTATTATTATTATTATTATTATTATTATTATTATTATTATTATTGGCGAGAGTAACATGCAGATTTCTCGTTATTCAAACAATTCAACAATCTGTTCTCCACATTTGGGTTACTAATAATTATACCAGTGGCCTATTTAGAGTTGTGAGCGTGTGTAACATTAAAAAGAAATATCGAATCCGGCATAAAAATGATAATTGTAACAAAGGGTCAGAAGTGTTAGAAAATGAATAATAATAATTGTGTTGACTTTAAAAAAAATGTAGCTCTCGTTCTGTTCTTCTTTCCTTTTCACTATACGGTTAATTCTACTGGAAATAAAGAAAAATAGTTTACAAAGATTTGCCGTGTCAAATTTTTATGTTTTATTGTTACTCCACAGTTTATAAATAAAGAAAAACTGTTTTCAAAGATTTGCTTTGTCGAAGTCCACCAAAAATGTTTTTCAATACAATTTTATGAAGGCTATCCACTATAAAATAATGATGAAGTAACCTTATCTTTTCTTGCGTTTCGGAAAAATGAATCGTAAAAAATATTATAATGAACAATTCACCGATTGGAAAATGTACTTTAATATAAACAAAATTGTGGCTAAACCACACCTTACATTACTCTTATTAATACTTAACTCCAAACTATTCCCTAAAATGGTTAGCTAGCTAACTGACATCATTTTTCTTTTACCCACATTTCCTATCAGCTAAAAAAAAGTTCTGTTTCTATTCACCTGAAAACTCCTAAGAGAAAGAGGAGGAGGCGGAGGAAAAGGGGATGAGGCCGACAGAGGAAGGAGGTTGATAGCTGGTGGGGGAGGGGGGGTGATTCGGGAGAGTAGGAAGAAGAGCGCAGTATGAGCGGTACAGGGAGTAGTTCTCCGCAGTCCTCTACTACTATATATGTCCTTGATGCTCGCCACACCATAAGGGAAAAACAGATGGAATTAAAACGAACACTCCTTCCACTACCTCTCGCCCTCAATTTGCTGATTATACCCAAACTAGGGAGAACATAGTC
>NC_090742.1:79561517-79576517 GCF_036898095.1 Palaemon carinicauda | reverse complement strand
TTTATATTCTACGCATTTCTGAACATATCTTAATAAAAAAATTTGGTCAGTGCAACTTTTACCTTTTCTAAATCCTGCTTGTTCATCTCTCAGCTTTCCAGTAATCTTTCTCCCCAGTCTCTTTAGAATAAGCATTCTATATATTTTCATAACAACTGACGTAAGTATAATGCCTCTGTAATTATTTCAATCTGTCAGGTCTCCCTATTTTTGCCATTTTCACCAACACTCCTAACTCCCATTCATCAGGTTATGCCTCTTCATGACAGTCTACAAAATAATCTTGCAAGTAGTCTGGGAGTCACTTCATTTTCCACCAGTATCATCTCGTTGGTTATTCCATCGTATCCTGGGCATTCTATCCCATTAGGGGTTTGAGGAGAGCTTCGATTTCAAACACACTGAAATCATTCATGGGCACATCAAGGTCTTCATCTGCTTCAGGTACATCAATCAAATTATTCCCTTCATATCTCCTTTCATGACCTCACTAAAGTGTTCCATTCAACGCTGTCTTTCTTCATCTTCTGGTGTTATAATAGATCCATCTCTCTTTTTGATGGGTATATGCTTCTTCTTCTTTGCCCAGTCGAGATTTCATTTCTTACACCATAGCCACTTACTGAATTCATTGCTGTGTCAGCCTCATCTGCTCCTCTGTCTAAATATTTTCTCCAGTCACTCCTGGGTTTTCTTTTGACCTCATTATCAATACTGGAATACTTAGCATGCTCTACCTTGTAATATTCATGACTTCTGCGAACACTTTCAACAATTGATTTTGTCATTGTCTCCTTTTTATAGTATCCTAAGTATCATTTGATATCCATGGCTTTCTCCTTGTAAATATGTGTTCCAAGACTTCACTATATATATATATATATATATATATATATATATATATATATATATATATATATATATATATAATGTATGTATATATATATATATATATGTATATATATACAATCATATATATATATATATATATATATATATATATATATATATGGATATATATATATATATATATATATATATATATATATATATATATATATATATATAATAGTGTAGATCCTGTTGTCCCTTTGAATGAGAATCTAGTCAACATAATTGATAGGCGTATCCCTTCTCGTGTGCTAAGGTACCGAGTGAAGGACAAACCGTGGTTCAATGATGAATGTAGACGTGCTTATTTGGAGAAGCAGGAGGCCTATCACCTTTGGAAGGGTAACAGATCAGATTTGACCTGGAACAACTATACTCAGCTTAAAGCTTTTGCTCAGAGAGTTTATGCCTCAACTGAAAAGGAGTACAATTTAACCATAAAAGAAACACTTTCTGGTACAACTCAGGAACATAAGTGGTGGTCTACCCTTAAATCTGCACTCTTTGGTGTAGATGCAACAGTTCCTCCTTTACTTAAACCAGATGGCTCAGTCACTCACTGTCCAAAGAAAAAGGCACCCCTTTTGGCTGATGTTTTTTACAGTAAACAGAGTAATGAAAAACTTGAACTTCCTCATTCCTGTTTTCCTGAGGCTAAACTAACTAGTTTAGCTTTTCGTTCTCGTGAGATTAAAGCTCTGTTGGTGGACCTTGATGCTTATGGAGGTGTAGACCCAAATGGTATTTTTCCTTTGTTTTTTATAAAGACAGCAGATTTCTTAGCTCCAAAGTTATCTATTATTTTGCGCAAGTTAGCAAGAAGAGGAGCTTTTAGCACTTGTTTGAGAATTGGTAATGTTACTCCTCTATGTAAATGTGTTTGTGGTAGCTCAAGTCCCACTGATTACCGCCGTCTTCTGGCAAAACGTCTTAATAGGTTTGCTGAAGGTAATCATCTACTCCCTAGTTTGCAATTTGGTTTTCGTAAAGGCCTTGGAGCATGTGATGCCCTTCTTACAATTTTCAATGCTGTACAGAAATCCCTTGATTGTGGTCAGGAAGTTCGTATGATTGGCCTTGATTTTAGTGCTGCCTTCGATCGTGTTAATCATGAGGCCCTTGTTTTCAAACTGAAACAGTTGGGAGTGGGTGGGTTGTTTCTTAGCATTATTATTGATTTTTTAAGTAATAGATCTCAAAGAGTTGTTGTTGATGGGCACCATAGTGATTATAGGAATGTGATATCCGGTGTTCCACAGGGTAGTGTTCTTGGCCCATTACTTTTCATACTATATACACATGACATGTGGTTTGGCCTAGAAAACAAGCTTGTTGCATATGCAGATGATGCTACTCTCTTTGCATCAATTCCATCCCCTGAATGTAGATCTGGGGTTGGTGAATCCCTTAATAGAGATTTAGCTAGAATTAGTGCAGGGTGCAAATTTTGGGGTATGAAGTTGAATCCTAACAAAACTCAAAGTATGATTGTAAGTAGGTCAAGGACGGTGGCTCCTCAACATCCGGATCTCAGTATTGATAATGTTTCTTTAAATTTGTATGACTCTTTTAAAATTTTAGGTGTGATTCTTGACAGCTAATTTACTTTTGAGAAACATATAAGGTCTGTGCCTTCTTCAATTGCACAAAAAATAGGCTTATTGAGAAAGTCTTTTAAGATTTTCGGTGATCATTCTATTCTAAAGAAGTGTTTCAATTCTTTCATTCTACCTTGTTTTGAGTATTGTTGTCCTGTCTGGTCTTCAGCTGCTGATTCTCATCTTAATTTGTTGGACAGAAACTTACGGTCTATTAAATTTCTTATTCCTGATCTAGATATTAATCTCTGGCACCGTCGTTCAATTAGTTCATTATGTATGTTGCATAAGATTATTCATAGCTCTGACCATCCTTTACATTCAGATCTCCCTGGACAATTCTATCCTGTTCGTAATACTAGGCAGGCAGTTAATTCTAATTGCCAGGCCTTCTCCATCATGAGGCTCAATACTACGCAGTACTCTAGAAGTTTTATTCCAGCTGTTACCAAGTTGTGGAATGATCTTCCTAATCGGGTAGTTGAATCAGTAGAACTTCAAAAGTTCAAAGTTGGAGCAAATGTTTTTTTGTTGACCAGGCGGACATGAGTCTTTTTAAAGTTTATTTATGACATATTTGTTTTTGATGTTGTTAATAGTTTATATATGACATGTCTGTTTTGACGTTGTTACATTTTTTAGAATGATTTATTGTTAATTTGTTCTCTTCATTTATTTATTTCCTTATTTCCTTTCCTCACTGGGCTATTTTTCCCTGTTAGAGCCTCTGGGCTTATAGCATCTTGCTTTTCCAACTAGGGGTGTAGCTTGGATAGTATATATATATATATATATATATATATATACATTCATATATATATATATATATATATATATATATATATATATATACATTCATATACATATATATATATATATATATATATATATATATATATATGTAAATATCACCCACGAAATGCATTTAATACCGAATTCTATCTTGGGAAATACATATCCACTTGGAATTCATTTTATGGTAACAGCTTCTGGCCGGGTGGTGATTCGAACCACCACCTGTACGGCTAGAAACTATGCTTGGCAGGGACCCTATCGACTCAGCTATCAAGTCTCTCTTGATAGCTGAGTCGATAGGGTCCCTGCCAAGCATAGTTTCTAGCCGTACAGGTGGTGGTTCGAATCACCACCCGGCCAGAAGCTGTTACCATAAAATGAATTCCAAGTGGATATGTATTTCCCAAGATAGAATTCGGTATTAAATGCATTTCGTGGGTGATATTTACATTAATTAAAAATCACGTGTGCTTATATATATATATCTATATATATATATATATATATATATATATATATATATTTACATATATATATATATATATATATATATATATATATATATATATATATATATATATATATATATATATATATATATATGTATATATATATATATATATATATATATATATATATATATATATATATCTACATTAATATATATATATATGCATATATATATATATATATATATGTATATATATATATATATATATGTATATATATATATATATATATATATATATATATACATATATATAATTATGTAATACTTGGGTCGTAACCAAAAAATAATTACAATCAAACCCCCATCAATAGAGAAAATTAAAAATAATTTGTCAATATTCCACGTGGAAACACTGAGCGAGACAGGAAGTCTTACCCAGACTCATCTCTGATGACATCATGCTTAAGGATATTTTCGTAATTAGCGAGAGCGAACAATGACGAGTTGTTCATTGAAAAAGAAATTTTCTAAACTTTGAATGCTAGCAATCACTCCCCCATTGCATCCTCTGGGTTCAGAGAGTTTGCATCCCACCTGAATCTCTGCAGACATTATCCGAGGAGTTTCTGTGATAATTAAGAGGGATCAGACCGAGCTTCAAGTAAGGAAAGAAAAAGAATAATGTTGACATCAATTACCTCGATCAGTGGTGAAAGAAGTGTTCTTAAAATGTCCTTGCTAGCAAAAACGAATTTCGTATTGAAAGCACATTTGAAAAAAAAAAAAATCCTTCTTTTAGACTTTATAACAAATCAGGGGCTTCTTGATTGCATCGTGTACAGGGGATGATCTTGAATTGATTGATCCTTCGTGAGTGAATCTGTATTTTGGATTGATATCAGCTCTCACAATTCCTCCTTGGTGTTTTGATTTAATTGACATTCTTTACATATTACTGAGGAGATATTTGGCAACTCAACAATGTAATATTCCCGTGAGACAAAAAATAACGTTTGCCAAATGTTTCCATATCCGCAATGAGATCAGACATTTATGAAATCAACTTTGCGGATGGATCCTGATGAACTTATAATGCGTATGAGTGTTTGCATGTCGGACAGGAAAAATTGTTATATAAATTATATATAATGCATTTGAAAGTTAGCACAGCCAAATGGAAAATGAGCGATGGTAAAAAAAAATTGTTTTCGCGAATTTGCACTTACTTTTTTGCAACAATGCTTAATGTTGAGTAACATATTTCCATGACAAAGGTCAATGTAATAAAAACTTTTGGTACCTGGAAAAATCTCCTCTATATAGTAAAGAACAAATGTATATATATATATATATATATATATATATATATATATATATATATATATATATATCTATATATATACATATATATATATATATATTTATATATGTATATATATGTATATATATGTACATATACATATATATATATATATATATATATATATATATACAAATGTATATTCATATATATATATATATATATATATATATATATATATATATATATATATATATATATCATATGATTATGGCTCCCTGGTCTGGGCACTAAAAATATATTATACTATGGTTCGTGACTGGGAACCAAACATATAATATTATAAATATTACGACTGGCAAGTTACTCAACCTCTCGAATTCCAAACTCACTTGTTTGCTTTTACATTAAAACTGTTACACTTTGAAATATTAATCCACTAATTCTGAGAGTTAAATAACTCCCAGACAGCAAAATATAAAACACTGAATATACAAAGGTCTCTTAACTACACTCAAACTAAACCGAGTAATTACTCTTAGGTATTATTTATGAATTACTATGGTTCTTAACAGGATACAAGCGGAATCTGGTTCTACAAACTGGTGATTAGAATAATGCAATCTTTACAAAAATAAATATATTCTACATAAATTACAACACTTTCAAAAGAATTTACATGATGACAATATAAATTACATGAATTATTAAGTCTGAACAAAACTTAGATTAAGACAAAAAATAATAGGATATGAAAATTATATATGAACTTGACTTGATCTATAAGATCTGAATAAACTTTAGACTAAGAAAAGAAATAATGCAATGTAAATTATCCAAAGCTAGAATCTAAATCTGAATAATACAATATTCAAGTTTGACACTTAATGAAAAATAGATAACCAGATCACAATACAAATTTCTAATCTTCCTACAGGGCCAATTACAAAAACTTTACACAATGCCAACACTCACCCTAATACAATGAATTCCTTATCACCGTTTCGTCTTACGTATCTTTTCGACACACGATTTGCTTTGGGGCACAGAATCACTTAAGAGAGGACACGCTAAACGTACTGAACACTTTCAAAAACATTATACTGGGTTGCGTGCTAGTGAGAAAGGTGAGGAGATGACAATCTTAAGGCTGGTAATCTCTATCTCTATCTGTAATCTTGGTATCACCTTTTATATAAAACCTAACTGCTTTAGAAATTTCCCAACATACTGGGAAGCGTGGTGGGCCGAGCATAAGGCCAGAGTTGCCAAGTATCACTCTCCCAACCGCTAATCACGCCAGACGGCTCTCTCAGTCAGCTAGCTCCGCCCACCCTTTGTCACCGAAATAAATATAAGATAACATCGTACCACTAGGTCCTTCACGACGTTTCTAAAGCACGTTGTACAGAAGTTTCCAAAGCACATGTTACTGAGCATTCTCTCTCAAACATGACGCAATACTTCATAAGATATAAAAGAACATTACCTAAGCCCTTGTCCATATTGTGCGTGATTAAATAACATTCTCAAACAGCTTACGTAAGACTTCGTAACAAAATTACGTGAAATTAAAAGTTAATTCTTAAAAAATAACGTAAACTTACATATAATAACTCGAATAAAGAATACAATGAAATTCACGACGGAAGTCTTACATAATTTAATAAAATATTTACATCTACGTGAGAGTTGCTCTTCAATGCACAAATAAAATATGAATAAAATCATTAATAAACTACTGTATTTACTCTGCACTAGACTAGCTTCATAAGATATATATATATATATATATATATATATATATATATATATATATATATATATATATATTTATATATATATGATTAATATTATTATTATTACTTGCTAAGCTACAACCCTAATTGCAAAAGCAAGATGCTATAAGCCCAGGGGCTCCAACAGGGAAGATAGTCCAATGAGGAAAGGAAACAAGAAAAAATAAAAAATATTTTAAGAACAGTAACAGCATCGAAATAAATATCTTCTATATAAAGTATGAAAACTTTAACAAAACAAGAGGACGAGAACTAAGATAGAATAGTGTGCCCGAGTGTACCTTCAAGCAAGAGAACTCTAACCCAAGACAGAGGCTATAGCACTACCCAAGACTAGAGAACAAAGGTTTGATTTTGGAGTGTACGTCTCATAGAAGAGCTGCTTTAACTAAAGAGTCTCTTCTACCCTTACTTAGAGGAAAGTGGCTACTAAACAATGACAGTGCAGTAACCTCTTGGGTGAAGAAGAATTGTTTGGTAATCTCAGTGTTGTCAGGTGTACGAGGACAGAGGAGATTATGTAAAGAATAGGCCAAACTATACGGTGTATGTGTAGCAAAGGGAAAATGAACCGTAACAAGAAAGAAGGATCCAATGTAGTACTGTCTGGCTAGTCAAAGGATCCAATAACTCTCTAGCGGTAGTATCTCAACGGGTGGTGTGCCCTGGCCAACCTACTATATATATATATATATATATATATATATATATATATATATATATATATATATATATACATATATATATATATATATATACTATATATTTATATATATATATATATATATATATATATATGTATATATATATAAATATATATATATATATAAATATATATACATATATATATATATTTATCTACATATATATATATATATATATATATATATATATATATATATATATATATATATATATACGGTCATGTTCAGCATTCTTAGTCCTTCGAGTAGGGGAGAGAGAGTAGTCATACCCTGATGAGAGAAGGTGCGTGTGCATATCTAAATATTTTCTCGTAATTTTTGACAGGTCGCGTACACTAGTAATACATAATCGTCTAATTACTTAAAACGATGCGTAATTGTTCAGTGACAAAAACTAAAAGGAAACGGAAATATTGATTGGCTTAGAAATAAAATTAATGAAATTTGACTTCCAACTAATTTGAAAAACAGGAAATAAATTTTTGGTGAAATAGAAAAAAAAATCCGTCCACTGACAACAGAAATTAATCACATCTGTTCTGTGCTGTCAGAAGCAAATCTTATCTTTTAGGTTTCTTAAAAATTAATTTTACCTGGTCAGTGGCTTATAAGATCAAACATGACTGCCTAGATCCTTGGAAATATTATGAGCTAAATGTAAGAAAGAAAAATGAAAGTTGAAATTTGTTACTTAACTATCACTTCATTATTGTTCACTCTGACGACGACAAAAAAAAAAATCGTCCAGGAATTGTATAAATCCAATTTATACATTTAATTACTAAAATAAAATTCATCCAGTCAAGTCCAAGAAAGGATAAAGAACTATATACTGACTGATATAAAACTGATTTCATCGGTGACTTGAGAAACAGAAAATTATTCAGCCTTCATATGGAATTAAAATCAACTGTGTCGCATTTAACTTCTTTTATCATTTACCAGTTACCTAAATTAATAAAATTAAGAACAGGAGAATTAGTTTTGCAGCTATTTTAGGCGTATTTAGATGCAGAAAAATGAGAGAGAGAGAGAGAGAGAGAGAGAGAGAGAGAGAGAGAGAGAGAGAGAGAGAGAGAGAGAGAGAGAGAGAGAGAGAGAGAACCGTATGCACGTTTGCCAAAAAATGTCAATACATTCCCTCAAAATAACTATATTATTCTTATATACGTCAAAATATCTTTCCTGACGACATGAAATGGATACAAAGTTAAGGAAAGAATCCTGTAAAACGAAATTTTTCTCATCTCTTTTTTTTTTTTCTTTTAAAGGAAATCCAAAGGTCTCAAATTACACTTCATCCATTTTCTAAGACTGACCACTTGTTCTTTTCTGTAAGTTTCAACAAAATACAAAATCTTTTTTTTTTTTCTCCGTCTTACTGATTTAAATCGATAAATGATACGCATATCAAGTAGTGTTTCCCTAAATCCAGTTATATACACTAGACCATCGTTAGCCTGACCTCCCGACCAATACAAACACCTTTGATGGATTTGGGCTTTGGTTAAACAATGCAGTTCCCATTCGCAGACATACAACAAACCGAATGTATCAAGATCATATCAGTAACTCATTATTAGTGTCGGGTTACGTCCTCAAGTATAAGTAGAGTACCTGGATAGAATGCCTTTATGAAAACAATAAGAAAAAAAAATAATAATAACAATGGATTAACTAGCAAAAACGTATTTGCATACAATAAACATAAAAAATCAATCGAGAAAAGCAAGGCAATAGTGAATGGCGCTTTAACTATCTCTGTATCAGCACAACTTCCAGGCAGATTACTTAATCTCCCACAGCAACATGTCACCTCGACATATTGTGGAATGTGGAATGTGTGGAAGCTTTTGAGCTGTAGGAACCAAAGCCACTTCCAGAAATTTAAACGTCTCTTGTGATAATTACCATTGCAGGAGGGAGACCTCGGACAATCTTATATAAATAAGAAAGATCCTGAGAAGCCGCTGACCTTCAGCTAAGAAGACGTTGATCCAACAATGGTGCTGATGCCATGAGATGAAATTAAGATCAGAGAAATGTCAACCCCGAGGAGGCCTTAGAAAGGGCCAGGGACTCTAGCAGCCATCGTTTATGTATATTTCTATGATGCAAGAAAGAGAGCTTGGATTCGTACGTAACATCAAGTGTGTTACTTATACAGAATATTAGCACCAACAGAGTGTTTGAACAAGGCAAAATTGGCTAATAAATTAATTTTCAGTTTTACTATATTTGAGCTCATATTTAGCTGACCGAATAATTTCCTTATCCATTCCAGGTCTCTATTGAAACTAGGCCCAGCTTTTTTCTTTTTTGTTAGTGACAAATATCTGCTGTAAGTGTGGTATTCACCCATACGGTGTAATCATATTTCATAGACAAACAATCTTTTCACCAGTAAGCAATAAGAATAGCATACACACCAGAAGAGATAAAATAGCATCATTCAACTATTCGTGATAACCGTGTTTTGCTGGTATCATGAAATCATTCAAATGAAAGCAAGCAAAAAAAGTTTCGAGCTAATATAAAACATTAATTTTCCATATAATACTCGTATCCATTATCAATGTTGCCTTGAATATAATCGCTTAGTTTTAATAGGACATCAAATGTTGAATTTTTTTTTTAAATAAGAAGAGTTAGTGGGAAAATAACGACTAATGATAAAACTTGCCATAATTAATACAGTCAACATTAGCATACATAATTAGAGCGTGTAATGCACTGCAAATTTTTCATGTCTATAAAAAGGATATATTTATAAAGCAAAAACAATTGATGGTCCTGACATTTGTCAATAATGACTTCAAAAACCTCCCACGAAATTAAGA
This sequence comes from Palaemon carinicauda, assembly GCF_036898095.1. Lineage (NCBI taxonomy): Eukaryota > Metazoa > Arthropoda > Malacostraca > Decapoda > Palaemonidae > Palaemon > Palaemon carinicauda. The sequence continues at coordinate 79,566,139 of NC_090742.1, read as the reverse complement.
AGAAACGTTTCCATAACACACCAGATGTTTGGAAAGAATTTGCTGGAGGTATGATTAACAACTGACTTGCAAAGGATCCTCTCATGAAGATCATACTTTTCTTAAGGTCAATGACATTCATCGTCCACCAGATCAAGTTAACACGACTAGATCCGTATGAAATCTTATTGGTGGGGCCATGCTACTTGATAAATGTACTAATTAGAAAAATAAACAATCAGAAGTGCTAGCTTTATTGTAACCAATATAAACAATAAAGCGAATCTATATTCAGATTCACGTCCACCTGAAACTATGATCAACTCTTATCATGATATTTTCCACAGGACTTTACTGAAAATCATCAGTACAGTCCTTAAGTGTATCATATAGGCTACGCTAGTAGTTTATTTATTTCCTCGTTTCGCGTCCTCATAGGGGTATTTTTCCTTGTTGGAGCCCTTGGGCTTAGCCTTAGAGCATCTAGCTTTTCCAACTAGGGTTGTAGCTTAGTTAATAATAATAATAATAATAATAATAATAATAATAAAGTAAACAGCGTATACGCTTGGTTCCAGATCTACCTTAAAACGCAATTACCTCTTCGCTAGTACATGACCCACTTCCATGCAAGATTTCATTGAAAAGCTATCGATAATCAGTTGAAATGTTTTATGAAAAAATAAAAACATCATAACCAAACAAAGACGATATACAAACTTCATCTGAATTCACATGCGGAAGTAGGACATTACACAGACCAGTCATGACAAAACCTTATTCATCATGGGAGGATATTCAGTGTTATTCTTGCCGTCACGCTGAAAAGACGCACGCTATTCAGACGGCATGAACCGTTTTGTAGTTTTTATTCAGTGTTGATTCTCAGTAAAGACTCACGACATAGACTGTAAACAACGCATCGTATTGTTGAGAACAACACATATGATCAGATCCCAAGCCCCCTCTCTACCTAAGCTAGGAACAGGGACGAGCAGGCCATGACTGCTGATGAATCAGCAGGTAGACCTATAGGCTCCTCCAAACCTTCCATCCTTAGCTCACAAGGATGACGACTTTCCAGACACTAAAGGAACTATAGAGTTTGAGCGTTACTCGATTTCCAGTCCAGCAGAATGCCAGTCAGGGACGTCTCCAATAGGCAACTAGTAGATGATGATGATGATGATGATTATTATCATTATTATTATTATTATTATTATTAGCTAAGCTACGACCTCAGTTGAAAAACAAGATGCTATAAGCCCAAGGGCTCCAACAGGGAAAAATAGCCCAGTAAGGAAAGGAAATAAGAAAATAAATAAACTATATGAGAAGCAATGAAAAATCAAAATAAAATATTTCAAAAACGATAACAACATTAAAACAGATATTTCATATATAAATTATAAAAAATACTTATGTCAGCCTGTTCAACATAAAAACATTTGCTGTAAGTTTGAACTTTTGAAGTTCTACCAATTCAACTACCTGATTAGGAGGATCATTCCTCAACTTGGTCACAGCTGAAATAAAACTTCTAGAAAAATGTGTAGTATTGAAGCTCATAATGAAGAAGGCTTGATTATTAGAATTAGTTTGGTTACGACTATGGTGAGTTTTATTTGTAGCAGCTAGGTTGCTTATAGAGAATATTTACTATTTTCACCAGATACGTTGATATAAAAGATTATTTCTGTCAGTTTACTAGATTCTACTGGCTTTAAAATAGATGATTAATTCAGTTCTTTAACTGTACATTATAAAGATTTCTGATAACTCCTTGGTGATTAATTTTGAGTAGTGTTATCAGAATTTCTTTACCGGATAAAAAAAGTATAATAATGAAATATTTCTTGACAGTTATTTTTTGTATAATGATGTGATATTTCTTTAGCAGTCAAGTTAGCATATAATATGTAAATATTAATTTAGAATATAACAAATCAAAACGATATAAATTTTTCTTTAGCAGTTAACTTCGAAGGTTGAGGAAAATATATCTTTGTATATTGATATGATTATTTTTTTACCAAGTAAGTTAGCATATAATCTTGTATATCTATTTTTGATAGAAAAATTTACAACCATACAAGTATTTCCATAACAGTCAGCTCTGTAGATTGACAAGAATATTTCTTAATTACACTAACCTTTTTATTTGAATATTTCCTTATATGATGGCAGTGTATGATAAATAAGTATTTATTCAGGTTTTAACAATGGTAATTTCTGAAATAATTTCTGTGGAGGATAACAAGAAACATTTGGAAGAATATTTTTTTAGATAAGTGTTGTGGATTTTCTAAGACAATTCTACAATAGCTATCAAAGTATATTGATTAGAGTATACACTTACTTATAAAATTGATTCTTATTGAAAAAGTTAAATCTACAATGAAGACAGTGGAATAAAACTTATAACGTTGTTTTTTTTTTCAGACTAATTTTGAGTTTTAAAGGCCTAACAGTTGACAGGTCTATCCAGAAAAAGAAAAATGTAAAACTAATCTAACAAACCATGAATACCTGGTTGTCTAATGAAACCTATTTCAAACCATAAATCCAAAACAAAATTATGAAGTAGTATATAATTAACATCATAACTAGGAGATAAAGACCAGTAATTAATTATTTTGACAATTCAATTTTCTTTGTAATCCATTGGAATCATTCATGCTTCCTTCAAAAGTTATTGGACAAACACAGGTTAATTTACCTTATTTCTTTTCCCCATTGGACTATTTTCACTATTGGAGCCTCTGGGCTCATAGCATCCTACTTTTCCCGGGTTGTAGCTTAGCAAGTAATGATATTAATAATAATAATAATAATAATAATAATAATAATAATAATAATAATAATAATAATAATAATAATAATAATAATAATGTGCATAGCTTGCTGTTCACGCATTACATGTTTAGACCCGTTTTGAGCCATCAGTTTCGTGCTAAGCTAATGAAGCTGTGGCAAGGTCAGTGTTAGGTGCTAGCAGAGAGGCGATCAATGTAAGTAAAGTTCATTCAACAGATAACGAGTTTATATACAAGTAGTTAAAAGTAAGAGAGCCACAAAAATTCAAATAACATGAAAAAAATAGATGTAGCAAGCTTAAACAGTTTGTTCTATTGTCAGCGGGAGAGATAAAAATAGCAACAGCATTACCGTGTAAGATCCTATATGAAGCATGTGAGGGACAAAGCCGTCAGTATGAACTGATCAGACTCACTCACCGTATGTTCTGCAAAAGGTAGCAGACAGGGAACCTGGCACCCAACTCCTCTATCAGGTTTCTACCCTTGGCAAATAAGATAACCAACCTCATAAATATTCTTGATTGCATGGGAGTTAAACTCCCAGGCATCACAGCCGTGGCCAATTCATGAGTCAGACATGTCTGTGTCCCTTTCTGCGTGGACAGCGATGGATGACATGGCACTACTGATAGTAATCCTTTATGATAATGCCTCAATATCTACCGCCTCTAATGATTTCCTTTTGCGAGATCATATGCTGGAAAGCTACATGACATAGAAGTCCCTTTAGTACATTCATATATTTCAATGTGGTATATACTTTAAAACTTAACCTATGCTTCAAAATAATTCTTTGTCAAGATGCTCAAGTGAGCTGAAAGTTCTGTTGCTATATAATTGGAGGAATCAAAAGAAGTCAAAGACTCGAGAAGTGCTGCTGCAATTTCTCTAAGACTTTCTTATTGAAAAATAGATAAAATAAATAAAATAGATAAAAAAAAGCTAGAGCAATATTGAGGCATAATTTTCATGTAAATGTCTGCCAAAATTGGAACAAGGGGGTTCAAAGATTTAAATGCCACTCATGAATGGCAAAGGCAAGGGACAGTGTCATTGATCTATCAAGCAGGACAATACCCTAAAGACTGACCATATATACATTTGATCAGCGCCCAAGCCCCTCTTCACTCAAGATAGGGCCAAGGAGGGCTAGGCAATGGCTGCTGATGACTCAGCAGATAGACCTTTAAGCTCCCCAAAAGCCAGCATCCTTATCTCACAAAGATGGCAAGGTTGCAGGGACCAAAGGAACTAACGAGTTTGAGCTGGACTCACACCCCTGTCTGGCGATCACCAGGCAAGGACGTTACGAACAAGACATCAAAAGGATAGGCTAGTTTCCACACACACACACACACACACATATATATATATATATATATATATATATATATATATATATATATATATATATATACCACAAGAAAGATGGTAGACATTCTTTGACGAGAAACTCGAAGCTATCAACTTCAAAGCCACTATACCACGTCTCTGCACATCAAAATCCGTACCTTCATTTGGCGGGCAGGCCAATGACCAGCTCAGAGGCAGAGTTGAAATGCCTCAAACACACGTGCAGCCTTAAAAACCTGGCTCTAAATAGCTGCGGGGATTATGTCAATTGCAGTACACAAAAGGTAATTGCTCCCTCACAGCTCAGATTAGCAAAGATCAGAGGTCAGTGGAGATCAGAGCGTCGGAGGCTGGGTCATCCGATGCTTCTGGGTGAGTTTTGCTTTGGTAATAGATCAGATTTCTTTCCATTTGAGTTGGTACTTATTGTACTTACACAGTTTTGATCTGATGTAGGTGAAATTCACATTT
>NC_090742.1:79554017-79556517 GCF_036898095.1 Palaemon carinicauda | reverse complement strand
CTTAGCAAATGCATCTCAGGTATCTTATGGAGCCATAACACGCCGGGAATCTATTAACAGAACTATAAGAGGAAAGCGTAATCAGATTGTTGTTTCATCCATCCATATCCACTTATGATAACCACATTATTTCCTTTATATTATAGTGCCAATTCATTTTATCCTTTTATTTTATATTCATATGGCAAGTTAATAATATGCCAAAACGTCCACTGAAAAAAAATAATTACAATAATATGCTAAAAACTCCAATGCCAAAAAAATCTTTATGATAATATGTCAATTAGTCCAATGCCAAAATAAATCTTAATGATATGCCAAATAGTCCAATGCCAAAAACGTACGCCAAAATTTTCTGTGCCAAAAAAACTACACCAAAAAGTCCTAGACCGTATATATATATATATATATATATATATATATATATATATATATATATATATATATATATATATATATATATATACCGCATATATATATATATATATATATACATATGTATGTATACACACATATATTCATAAAATTACTGGCTTTCAAATAAATTCTTCGACAAAGTAGTAATCGTTACCTTGTAGAACGTTTATGAGGAAGGAGTGATGTTTGTCTTTTCTTCTTTACTTTTTGTTTTGGTAACTAGAAAAAAGCTATTTTGAAGTGCTAAGAAGCTCTGAAGGTTCCAATTGATGTTATTCGTTTCATTTTACCTGTCAGATTTCTGTTTTGTCCTTTCAAGCATTCGCAGTTTATTTCAGTACTCGGTAGACTATTGCTTATCTCTCAAATAGCACATTGCATTTGTATTTATTTCTGGAGGCTTCCCAGTATCCGCTAAGATTGTCTGTTATTGTGTTACTTTAAACAATTACTCCTTATGCGGGGTTTACCCGGTCGAACGATTCGTCAAACGTGGTTCCACAGACAAGTGTTTGAAGTGATGTTCGAATGTGTGAACGGGATAATTGGTTGTGTGACACGTTCGTCGAACGGTTCGACGAAAGTCTGTTCTCGCCTAACTTTTTTTAGGCGGAGCTTAATTGTCCATAAACCTTATGCATTCGTGACTAACTCCACCTCTTCGAACCGTTTGATAGGCAGGTTCGGCAACCGGTTTTGACGTACCGTTCGATCGTGCAACCCCGCTTTAAAGTGTTCCGTGATTCCTAATCCTAATCACAGGTGGCTATGGAGAGTAGTGCGCAATTGGTTACTCTACGGAGGACGATGTGAAATTACTTCTCTTCCGTATTTTGGATCTAAACCCGAATTCTGAACACCTTTGCTTATTGATTACCGAATAGTATTTTGCTTCTAGAAAAAAAGACCATCGTTTTACAGTTGATCTAAACCTCCATATTTCCAATTGCAATCTGGGATTGGCTAATTCATGTTAAAACGGCCTTGCTCAAGCAAGAGATCTTACAGGTCACACCTCCAAGGTTTGAAAGGGAACAGGAGGCCTACAATGAGCCTTCAAGATCCGCCCAACCAACGAACACAAAACTGCTGCCTATTGAACTGTTGTTTACGTATAGGTTGTAATGACGTCATAATATCATCCCTCGAACGACGTCGAGACTAAAAGGGTAAAAAGTATATAAACCAGATACCTCATTCATATCTAGAAATACGATTAGTAAATTGAGATGCGAAGACGTATGTGATACGAGACCGGAGTAAGAGTAGTGCGATTGAGAAATTCGAATAATCAGACGCAATGTCGGATGATTCAGGGCAGCATCGGGAACATTAGGAGGAGATTCAGTCTCAAATTGCAAATAAGAATAAGGAAGCTAAGTTTCGCATTGACTTGTAACGAGACCTCCAAGTCAATGAAGATCTTATTCCTGAAAAATATGAGAGAGAGAGAGAGAGAGAGAGAGAGAGAGAGAGAGAGAGAGAGAGAGAGAGAGAGAGAGAGAGAGAGGTTGGGTACAAGTTTGCGAAAGCATTTATGGCTTGAGGATTAGGAGGAAAATTGCATACTTACCCGTGTCTTTGACTTCTGCAGAGAGAGAGAGAGAGAGAGAGAGAGAGAGAGAGAGAGAGAGAGAGAGAGAGAGAAAGAGAGAGAGACCTTCAACGTAGTTTAATGATCTGCATTGAAACCACTGTTTTAAACCGTATTTATTTTCTATAAGAAAAAGTTAAAAATCTTATATCGAATAACTGCCTTTCAATACAACTGAGGACATGGCAGAAATATCACAGAGGATCGGAAACTGCCAGGCAGCTTTGTCGTGAGCTACGAAGAGAAGTGCGTAAATATTCTTCTAATTGTGAGTTGTGTTGATATTGGCAGCCATGGCATATTAGCCTTTTCGATGCACGGTAAAAAGATAATATGGGAAGAAAATTATAATCAAATTATTTAATTCTCTTGTGTTTTTACCCAATGCCATTGTTCACAACTATCTGCACCCCTTGTGATTCAGGATATAATTTACTGATAAAAATATGTAAAGCAGAGTTGAAATCCTCTTATGTCATTAGGGGTCAT
>NC_090742.1:79534017-79539017 GCF_036898095.1 Palaemon carinicauda | reverse complement strand
CAAGAGAGAGAGAGGATATGACGACATCACACAAAACCATATAAAGCTAAGTACAAGTACATTTTCTTATTCATTTCAGTATTGAGCAGTGAAGTGTAGTTATCACGAGTCGTTAGTCGATTATTACTGGGGTGAGTGGTTTGCTAATCTTCTATTTTCCTTTCATTAGAGGAAACTGTGTTCAACTCCGAATTCTCATCTAGAATTTTTTTCTCTCTTTGTGCTAATTCCGTTTTCTTTCAGAAATTCTCGGGAAATATCTTTGTGTTCCGTTTTCTTTCAGAAATTCTCGGGAAATGTCTTAGTATTAGTAGCATTGTTTTGGGGAATTTTGTTATAATCTTTATCATTGAGTGCTTATGCGTTTACGCGGTGGACGTCTGTATTCATATAGATATTTTGATAGAATTGCAAGGGGTCGAAGAATAGAAAAAGAAATACCGTAATCATGACGCCCCCTGTGAGCCCCACCCCTGGACCTAGTAACGCGGGACAGATAAACCCTCTCCCGATTGTGACGCTTCTAAATGCCAGGTTAGCAATCCTTCCTTTTCAGGGTCGGGTTAATGGGTTCTTGCCTCAGAATGTGGAGTCATGGATTTCATCCATCGATGCCCATTTAAATGCCAAACAAATCGTAGACCCTTTTGTACAATTACAAGAAGCTAAAAGTTTTATAGATTTTTCTAAGGGGGATGCGAGTGCGTATTTAAGAGGTGTTTCATTTCAAGAAGCAGTTACGCTGGGATGATTTCAAAGTTAGGTTACGTGCGGTCTATGGGGGTGAAGAAGCCTTGGATGTAGTATTAATGTTAAGAAATACACTTAATCAAGCCACTATGACTTGGCTTAATGTTATTGAGAGAGCAGCTCTCATAGCTGATAGGCTTAATGAATATCAAGATATTTTAGGTAATTCCACTTGGGTTACTAGAGATAACATCTCCGTGAAAGATTTTTTACGATTAATGTATTTAACTTGCATGACACTTATGTTGCCTGAAGCTTTAGTGCGGTGTTTTGATAAAAAGTTAATGCCTGCAAGTACGGAATTGGATGTATATAAACAGATAAAGAAACACATGTCTAAGTGTCCTGACCTTGATCCCGTGTTAACTCAAGTTTTTGCAAAAAATGAAACAAAGCCACAACAAGTAAATGTAGTTAATAATAGTCAAGTTGCGGGAATGACGTGTTATAATTGCAAACGTCAAGGTCACTTGATCGCGGACTGCAGAACGAAATTCTGTTCGATACATAATAGTTCGACTCATTCATATAGTCAGTGCTACTCGCGTAAGACACAACAGAATCCTAGAAATACACAGTCAATTCCACAGTCAGTTCCATATGGAAATAAAAAGAAAAATCCTCATTTCAATAAGAAGAAACAGCCAAACGTCAATATAGTTCAGAATCCGAAACAAACAAACAATTCTTCGAATAACGCTGAGCCTGGGTCGTCAAACCAGACCTCGCAAGGTCAGACTAATTTTCAGAATGTGCAGAGCAAAGCAAATACCACATAATTAACTCCAGTGAGGAAGAGAGTGATGTTGGGTCAAGGCCATTCATGTCAACATCAGTAGTATTGAATAATCAATTTAATGTTTTATCAGATCATTGTGAGGCAATAGATTTTCCTATGAAACACACGGCCGAATTAAGTAAATCAGTGCATGCTCCCGTAGATTTGCAACGAATTCATACAATAATAAGCCAAAATGAGTTACGACCAACATTATATGCTGTAAATTTAGAACACAAATCCTTTACGTTATTTTTTGACTCTGGTACTCCACGTAATATCATGGATTTGAAGACACATCATTTGTTGTTTTCGAACTTTCCGAGAGAAAAATCCGAAGTGAGACTCTCGGGTATAGGAAATAATGAATTAAATGTAATAGGCATAACTCATGTTCAGTTCAAGGTCGGTAAGCGCACGTTTGCCGATACATTTGTTGCTGTACAAAACATTGATATGTATCCAGCTGTAATTATAGGATACCCATCTATGGGAAATCAAAACATTATCTTATCCCCTGCCAAGCACGGCGTGTATATCAAAGGAAAATTCTATAAGTCTTCTAATACCTTAAAATCAGTTTTGGATAAAAAAGAGACGACAAATGTAACCGTAACATACGTTGAAGAACCAATAACTTGTCTCACTAATAAAGAAATAATATACGCGACCCAGCAGAATTCTCGTTCACCCGTAATATCATCTTGCACGCAATCTATCGAGCCAAACGTACCTTCGAATTTAATAGTGCAAGTAAAGAAAACATTACCGGGATCTGAAATATTAATCCTTTCCGACACTTTGAAAACTAACGGATTGTCTGTCACACAAGCTATTTATACAGTAGGCTCACATCAACAATGTAATATTGAAGTCTGTAATCATTTAAATACCACTTTAGTAATTCACAAAAATCAACATATCTTGGATGTAGAAGTTTATAAACATCGTATTCTTACCGTTGCTGAAATCAATCACGCTCAATCAGTTGCGGATGAATCCCTTTTGCAATCTATTAAAAATAAAATCAATAAAGACATTCAAGACGAAGAAATTCAGCAGAAAATTTTTGGATTTTTAACTAAATATCATGATGTTTTTTCCACTACGGATAGATCCTTAGGAAAAACAGATGTGATCGAGCATCAAATAAGGTTAAAGGACAAGCAGAAAATTATCTATGTACCCTCGTACAGACTCCCTATGAAATTCCAGAATGAAATAAATGATGAAGTAGGTAAAATGCTAGAAGAAGGAGTCATTAGGAAATCGAACAGCCCTTATAATTTTCCATTAATAGTTGTACCGAAAAAAGATCGAACATGGCGTATCTGCGTAGACTTCCGTCGTCTAAACGAGGAGACGATCACTGATCGATTCCCAGTGCCATGTACTGACGATATTTTGTCTTTGTTAGGTCAGAATAAATATTTTACCAGTTTGGACTTATTTAAAGGCTTTCACCAGATATCATTAGAAGAAGATAGTATCCCATACACAGCCTTCAGCACAGCCAGGGGACATTATGAATTTTTACGGATGCCTTTTGGTTTACGTTGTGCTCCCATAATATTTACAAGAATGATTAACATAGTGTTTGGAGACTTGCTAGGGGATATATTGCATGCCTATATGGACGACCTTGTAATCTTTTCCAACACCTTAGAAGAACATCTACGTAAATTAGAACTAGTACTACAGAGACTAAGACAACATAAGTTAAGGGTAAAGATTAGTAAGTGTGAATTTTTCAAAACAGAATTAATATATTTGGGTTTCATGGTGTCAAGCCAAGGTCTTAAAGTAGTCCATGAAGAGGTATCGGCTATCCGTAATTTTCCCATACCTACTAATGTCAAAGGAATACAGCAATTTCTGGGTTGTAGTGGATATTACAGGCGTTTTATACGCAACCATTCAATAATAGCCGCTCCCTTAACTGATCTTACGAAGAAGGGCGTAGATTTCATATGGTCTGAGCAGCATCAACAGGCGTTTAATACCTTGAAAGATGAACTGTGTAGTTCTCCTATCATAAAATTTCCTGACTTCGGTAAGGAATTCTTCATTGCAACAGACGCCTCAGACTTAGGAGTAGGAGGGGTATTGCTTCAGCAATATGATAAACAATTTTTCCCAACAGCTTTTTATTCTTGAAAACTGAGAACTTCCGAAAGTAAGTATGCAGTAATAGACAAGGAAGGGCTAGCTATTGTTAATTCACTAGTGCATTTTAAGTTCATAATATACGGTTATCCCGTTAAGGTTCTTACTGATCATAAACCACTAACCGAATTCTTTTAAGGCTTCAACCACAGCCCCAAACGAACTCGGTGGCATTTGATCATTCAAGACTTTGGCGCGAGAATCGGGTATTTACCTGGGAAAGCAAATATCATTGCAGATGCATTATCACGCAACCCCGTGTCATCTTGTACGGAGCCATTAGCTGAATTAATAGATATATCAACATCCATGCCTATTGTTAAAACGATATCTGAACAAGAAGATTTGGGCTGGAGCGCTGAATTATTACAGACTGAGCAAAGAAAAGATCAGAAATTAGAAACAATTATAAATGCTTTGAAAGGCAATCATAAGGAAAAGGGATATATAAAGTATAAGCAGCAGAATTATATAATCAAAGATAATATTCTGTGTAGGACCGTGACAAGGAAAACCCGCAATACACCACATGTAACTAACGACCAGGTAGTGGTACCAATCTCACTTATTTCCACTGTCCTGAATTGGTTGCATGCGAATCCATTACATGGACACCCGAGGTTCTCATTAATGTCACAGAAAGCCAAATCATTGTTTTATTGGCATACGATGCTTACAGATATAAAAAAACACATAGCTAATTGTCGCACATGTCAGGAAAACAAAGGGCATACGAAAACACCTGTCAGCTTAGGGGCTTATCCCGTGCCCAATCAACCCTTTGAAAGAATAAATTTAGATTTGTTAACAGGATTTTACGAGTCAGACAGAGGAAATAAGCACCTCTTAGTAATTGTAGATGCTTTAACTCGATATACAGAACTGATAGCGCTTAAAACTAAAACTGCGATTGAATGCGCTAGGAAGTTTTACGAGTGTTACATTTGTAAACATGGAATTCCACACATGATAATCTCAGACTCGGGTGGAGAATTTAATAATCACTTTCTTACCTCATTGTGTGAATTCCTTAGCATAAAGAAAATAAATACCATGATATATCACCCAGAGTCGAATGGGCTAGTGGAAAGAGCAAATAGGAAGGTTTTAAATATATTAAGAGTAACACTAGGGGGATCAGACCCCAACTGGGATATTGCAATACCTGCGGTACTGAGTACTCTGAATCATTCATATCATATATCAATTAAAATGTCACCGCATGGTACCCTAGTTAGAACGCCTTTCCATGTATTAATGCCTACAACTAATCTATCAAATCCTTTAAAAGAATGTATAAATGCAA
>NC_090742.1:79504017-79529017 GCF_036898095.1 Palaemon carinicauda | reverse complement strand
AAAGGAAGACAACAGCAGAAACTGAAGATAGGCAGATCTCATAATCAAGACTCAGTCAGTCAAGCACTCCCCTTCTTAAAGGTCCAGAAAAGATTGTCTCCTCCTGGACACTCAGCGCCAAAGTCTCCTCCAACACCACCCGTGAAAATAAAACAAGCTCATTGTAATTAAAACTATACAACAAGTCAGAAATGTCGGGGAGGAGGAAACAGGGTCATTACGTTCCAAAAAAAATAATTACTGCCAAAGTGACTTAATCAAAACAAAAATAATTTACGTTAAATTTAACACATACTGACAATAGCCGCTCCTGATTTTTGTGCTACAAAATTTGCTGTAGAATGCCAGGACAGTCTTAGTAAACACTAATATGTAGTTACACAAATCTCCGTCAAAGGACAATTGTCTTTGCCGTGTTCAGCCTATCCGCTATGACAACATCTAGGTTAGCCTCGCGATTCGGTGGATTGGAGTTCGAGACCCTCTCGAGATCGATGATTTCTAAGAGTGTCTGCAATCCCACCATCCTTGTGACCTAACAATGGGACGTTTGGGGAGCCTATAGGCCTACCTGCTGAGTCATCATGAATGGCACAGTTCAGGGATACTGCCCTAGCAGGACAATGACCTAAAGACTGACCTTATATCCTCATGATCAACGTCCAATCACCCTTTCCACCCAAGCTAGTACCAGGGAGACAATGCAGGTAGACGTTTAGGCTCCCCAATACCCCCCATCCTTAGCTAGCAATATTTGCTATTTTACTTACCTAATGAGAAAATTGCACAAATGATACTTCTTTACTAGTAATTTGAAAGAAATTACGATAATTATAAAATACTCCTTAACTGCATGAATCAAGAAAAAAAACTTTTAATGCGATAATCAAAAGCAACTTTCTCCATTGCAAACTACTTGGAAGAGGTCCAAGATGCTAACGTAAGTTTTATCTTCATTCTCTGACATTAGCCGAGACCTATATTTACCCTTTTCTCCCGAACACATCCTTCGGAATTGTTAGTCCGATTTGAAAAGAAAAAAGAAATAGTGGGAAAAAAAATCGAGGAACAAGTTTATTCTCTATTAGCCGATGGATAGTTTTCAATATTGTCACACATTGAGTGATATCGCACATTCTTTATTCATATCTTTATAAAATTTCCAATCTGACAACTTTCAACTGTTGGAGCAATATACGTTTTTTTTTTCTTTCTTTTTTATTCAGCTAGGTTTTGTTTAATTACTGACTACGTTTTGAACCTTGATGTCGCATCCGATTCTCTGTCATTAAAAAAAAATGATCCCTGGCCCTATTTGTTCATAAATCCTTCCTGAGCGTTTGATATTTAGGTTTGCATGCTAGGTACCCTTCAAATGATTGATATATATTCATACACACAGAGACACATATATCCACGTCCCTCTCTCTCTCTCTTCCATTATATATATATATATATATATATATATATATATATATATATATATATATATATATATATATATATATATATATACATATATATATACATATATATATATATATTTATATATATATATATATATATATATATATATATATATATATAAGGAGAAGGTCAGATTGTAGATGGACATTAGAAAACACAGAATGGGTACCTAAAGATTGCAAAAGAAGCAGGAGAAGGATCAGGAGGCAACGAATTGATGAACTAAGAAAGTCTGTGGGTGTGGGCTGGCATAGAAAGACCATAAACAAACTCAAGTGGAAGATCATGGCTGAGGCCTTTGTTCTGCAGTGGACTATATATATATATATATATATATATATATATATATGTATATATATATATATATTATATGCATAATATATATATATATATATATATATATATATATATATATATATACATATATATATACTGTATATGCATATAATATATATATATATATATATATATATATATGTATGTATGTATGTATATATATATGTATATACATATACATAAATATATGTATACATATATATATATATATATATATATATATATATGTATATATATATATATATACTGTATATATATATATATATATATATATATATATATATATATATATATATATATTCAAATAAGCCATATATATTTTGATATATTAATGTCTGGATTCTCTTAACGACCTCGAGATCAGAGCCCCAGGCAAAATCTCACAAAGACAAGAGCTTGGCTCCGGCCGGGAATCGAACCCTGGTCGGCAAGCTTATATAGACAGTGACTAACCCATTCGGCCACGAAGGAAGATAAAAGTCAATGACAATTCTACTGTACTTATACCTATCGAATTCAGGTATTTTGTACTTAGAATTGAAATCAACCCATCTTCACCATCGTACCTAATTGGTAGTTTGTTACTTGGCATTCAATTAATGATAAATTTTGCACGTAAAAATGTGCAAAATTTATCATATATATATATATATATATATATATATATATATATATATATATGTATATACATATACATATATATATATATATATATATATATATATATATATATATATATATATATATTTATATATATATACATACATAAATATATATATATGTATATATATATATATATATATATATATATATATATATATATATATATATATATATATATATATATATATATATATATATATATATATATATATATATATATATATATATATATATATATATATATATATATATATATATATATATATATATATATATATATATATATATACATACTGTATATACATATATATATATATATATATGTATATACGTATACATAAATAACGGATTTTGAGCGAAGCGAAAAATCTATTTTTGGGTGAGATAGCCATGACGTCCTGATGGAAGGTTCCTTTTTGGTAGCTTCCTTGGGTATATTAACTACTAGGATATTCCCAGAGAATTAAACCACAGGTTATCATAGAATTCTTACTTCTGGAGCGAGTTTCCCTTTAAGACATGTATATCAACAGGGGACGCATGTATTAACACGCCACATAGCTATCTGCACCCCATATAGAGTTAACACTTCGATATGGAGGGGCGGAGAATAACTGGGGAGCCGTTCCACAGCTACACTCGTCTGTGGCTACTTTTGGTACTCGAAACGTAAACAAACGGGTGCCATTGCTAAATGACGTCACGTCCGTCCTCATCCTGATGCCAGCTGCTTGCCAATCTCCATGATACAGCAGGACAGGGCGGGGCCTGAAAGGCTGGACTAGAATAGCAGGGAGGGTCCATCAGGACGTCATGGCTATCTCACCCAAAAATAGATTTTTCGCTTCGCTCAAAATCCGTTTTTTGGGCTCAAGCCATGACGTCCTGATGGAAGAGTACCAGAGAATCAATGTATCGTGGTAGATTTCCCCTTATAGAGTAAGTGCCAAGGGCTTTGAATAAAAGTAAGCATTGTGACCTCGATAGAGGTTCCGTGGGGATGCAACTTCCTGCCCCCCTGGCAGAGAAGTCCCAACGGTCCATGCCGAAGATCAAAGTGGTCATCGAAGGGCTACTCACCTTGCAGAGAGTACGTGAAGAACTCAGAGACAAGACAGAATGGTCGATATTCGTGTAGGAACATTCTCAATAACAGATAAGTGGTGGTTAGGCATTATATTTCATAGCTAGAGAACGGTCTGGTCTCGAAGATATGGCGCAAGTAAGTATTCAATTAGGAATATTACACAGCATAGGTGAGTATATAATACGGACAGAACCTATTATTCTTCTTTATTTCAAGAGAAAGGGGATAATGAAACTATGACAACCATGTATTTCATAGTATGAGTAGGAGCGGAGAGAGACGCACAAGTAATAAAATAGAAATTTTATTTCACAATTGCAGGATATAGTAATAATAAATGCAATAAAGGATGTAAAGTTAATTTACAAATAAATTATAATGTACATAGCAATGAGAAGACTTCGCTCTTGAATCTGAAAGAAAATTTCAAATTATTAGAAAGCACAAGTTCCATAGGAACGTCAGTCTTTAATAAGGAAAAACACATCATGCTCTAAGCATGTGGCACTCATGTGACGACTATGACATTTCACCTTGTAAAGAACAGTCTATGAGAAACACTAAGTGTCCATGAAATCACTACGTATCACACGAGGGTCAACATAGGCACCCGACGAGTTAAAGTCCCAAGTAACTCACTGTTCTATGCAGAGTTAAGTGCAGGTTTCATAACACTACCTGCGACTACCACGAAATATTTGACTTCATGAACTTGCTTCGCGTAGTGCTTGAAGAAAACACGCGAAGATTTCCATCCTGTGAAGCTCTTGAGGCTTTCGAAATCCATGCTCTGGAAAAAATTCAGAGACGACGCGACTTTTCTAGGATCGTGACCTGCGGGTGTACTGTCAGGATCCGCTCTGCGAATGAAGTAGGTGATTTTCGCTCTTAGTTGTTTCAGTGACAGGTCGTTACCCGATGTTTCTCCTTTGAAGAGTTGGCCTCCACTAAAGTCAGAAGATCTACGAAGATAGACCTTGAGGCTCTCTACCGAACATAGAGAGGCATCTTCTTTCAGGGGGCAGATTCTCCAAGGGCCCCATCTCTTGGTGGGTAGTTCATTTTTCGCGAGAAATGTCGGATCAGGGAAGAGGGTAAGGTCTCCTGAGTCTGTAAACAGGATGTGACCCTCGTCTCTTGATAATGCCACTATTTCGCTGACTCGGGCTCCTGAGGCAAGAGCAAAAAGAAAAATAACTTTTTGAGTCAGATCCTTGAGAGGGCACGAATCGTTATCCAAGTTGGAGGCAAAATGGAGCACCTTGTCCAGGGACCAGGAGATAGGTTTTGGCGGAGGTGCTGGGCGTAGACGAGCGCATGCCTTCGGCAGTTTATTGAAGATGTCGCTGGACAGATCAATCGGGAAGGCGTACAGTAGTGGTCTAGTCAAGGCCGATTTGCAGGTAGAAATCGTGTTGGCTGCTAAGCCCTGTCCATGAATGTGAATGAAGAAGGACATGCAAAAATCGATGGTGATTTCCGTAGGATTTTTTGCCTTGACGAATGAGACCCACTTTCTCCAGGATGATTCGTATTGCCGTCGTGTGGATTCGGTCTTGTATTCCTTGAGGAAGTCTAGACTTTTCTTCGAGATTCCAAACCTTTTCTTCGCGGCTAGGGAGAGGAAATCATGAGATGAAGGTCCCTGACTTTCGATGATGAAGCGAAGACAGTCGATTTCTGTACTTGCTGGGAGAGAACTGGGCCGGGGAGAGGGATCAGCGTGGGCTGCAGCTCCAGGACCAGGGGGTACCAATTGCTCCGGGGCCACTTGGGAGCCACTAGGGCCGCTGTCCCTTTGAAGGTTCTCAGCTTGGAGAGGACTTTCAGCAGAAGGTTGGTGGGAGGGAACAGGTAGATCCTGGACCATCTGTTCCAATCCAGTGACATGGCGTCCACTGCTTCTACCTTGGGGTCCTCGTACGGGGCCACATAACGAGGAAGTTGATTGTTGTCGCTCGTTGCGAAGAGATCGATCTGAAGTTCCGGGACTTGGTGAGAGATGTAGGAGAAGGATCTTGCGTCTAGAGACCATTCCGACTCTATCGGGCTTATCCGAGATAGAGCGTCCCCCGTCACGTTGCGGAATCCTTGTAGGTGAACTGCAGACAGGTGCCATTTCTTCTTCTCTGCCAGGCGGAAGATTGGGAGAAGCACCTGATTCATCTGGGGCGATCTCGAGCCCTGACGATTGAGACATCGGACTACCACCGAGTTGTCCAGGGTCAGACGAATGTGGATCGAGGGAGGCGGAGAGAGTTTCTTCAGAGTGAGAAGGACCGCCATGGCCTCAAAGATGTTGATGTGAAACGTCTTGAATAGGGCAGACCATGTCCCTTGAGCCTGTTGGTGGTGGGAGTGACCTCCCCAACCCTCCAGCGAAGCGTCCGTGTGGATGTTGAGTGATGGAGGTGGATGTTGAAGAGGAATGGACCTTTTCAGGGCCTTTGCTTCCGACCACGGCTTTAAGAGTAACCGAAGTCTGTTTGGGAGCCGTCTCTTGAGGTCTCTTCGAGCGATGGATGCAGAACGTCTCCAGACTCCCGCGGCATCCTTTAGCTGTGCACGCAGCACTGGGTTTGTCACTGAGGCGAACTGTAGAGAGCCTAGAACTTGTTCCTGATGACGTCTTGAGATCCGCTTGGATTTCAGCAGTTTTTTGACAGACCCCACTATTTCTTTCCTTTTCTTCTGGGGAATGGAAAGGCGGTGTGACTGAAGATTCCACTGGATTCCTAACCTTTGGAACTTCTGAGCTGGAGAGAGGCGAGATTTCTTTGTGTTTATCTTGAATCCCAGGTGCTCTAGAAACTGGGTGACTTTGTTGCAGGATCTTAGACAATCTTCGGGCGATGTCGCTCAGACCAGCCAGTCGTCGAGGTAGGCCATCACCTGGACGCCGCGGAGGCGGAGCTGTTGAACGATGGCGTCTGCCAGCTTTGTGAAGATCCGTGGGGCCACGTTGAGCCCGAAGGGCATGGCCCTGAAAGCGTAGCTTTTCCTTTGGAGTCGAAATCCTAGGTAGGAGGAAGCGTGGTGGTTCATTGGGACATGCCAGTAGGCATCCGCCAGGTCTATCGAGACCGTGTAGGAACCTTGAGGCAGAAGGGTCCGTATCTGTTGAAGAGTCAGTATCTTGAACTTGTTGTTCGCTATGAACTTGTTGAGGGGGGATAAGTCTAGAATGACACTGAGTTAGTCGGAGTCCTTCTTGGGGACGCAAAACAGTCTCCCTTGGAACCTGGTTGACTTTACCCTCCTTATCACCTTCTTGTTCAAGAGTTCTAGGGCATATTCTTCCAGGAGGGGGGTTGACTGTTGGAAGAATTGCTGGAAGGTTGGGGGTGGTTGAGTCCAGCTCCAACCTAGACCCTTCTTGACGATGCTGTGTGCCCAGGGATCGAAGGTCAAACGATCCTGGAATTGGCGGAGTCTTCCTCCCACCGGAAGCACTTCACTGCTTCTGGCTTCCCGAGGGCTTACTACCTCGGCCGCTAGCTCCCTTTCCTCCTCTGGCCTCTGGAGGGACGGCGAGATGCATCTCTGCCCACACCTCTATTTGAGCCTCTCCCTTTGGGACGAAAGGTAGTTGACTGCTGCTCAAATGCAGGGGTGAAGACCGGCGACTGTGACAAGACCGGTTGGGTGACCAATTGAAAGGTCTGTTGTGGCTGAGCTGCCACTTGGGGAGTAGCGGATCCCGGAAACTGCCGTCTCTGTTGACGTTGCTGGGGTTTCGGCTTTTTGGGTTTCCTCTTAGGTTGAGGGCCGTCGTCCTGAGAGGATTTCCTTTTCTTCGACATGACCCATTTATGGAGAAGGTTCCTGTTCTCCGTGGTGGCCTTGTCGGTGATCTCTTTCACTAGGGAGGAGGGAAAGAGGTGTTTACCCCAGATGTTGGAGGAAATCAGCCTCCGGGGTTCGTGTCTCACTATAGCACTTGAGAACACGAATTCACGACAGGCTCTACGAGCCTTCGTGAAGCTGTACAGATCCTTTACTACAGTCGCCAGGTGTGTCTTGGCGAGGACCATGAAGTAGTCAGGGACCCTAGTGTCACCGGCCATGACTTCGAGCTGTACTTGGAGGGACATAGATGCGGCGAGCCTTTCCTTCGTATCATGTTCCCGACGAAGGAGATGATCGGTAAGTTTCGGGAGGTCCTCGTTAAACTGACGACCAGCAACGTCAGGCTCTAGTTTTCCCACTACAAAGGTTGACTGGACGTCTTTCCAGTGTCTAACATCAGGGGGAGTGGTCAGGGAGAAGGGTCTGCACTCCTCCAGTGCAGGGCAAGGTTTCCCTTCTTCCACTGCCTTATGCACCGCAGTGAAGGCCTTTTCCAGAAAGGGGAAGGTCGCATCGTCTGGTGCGACGTAGGTCGGGTGCTTTTTGCTAAGCGCCAGTAGTTTAGAGCAGGTGAAGCCCCTACTTTTCACCGTGTTGGCTAACATAGCCTGGGCCTTCGGGAGATCAAACACGATAACCTCCTTTGGTTCGGTCTCTTCTTTAGAGGCAGGTTCAGACCTAAATCGGACGTAACAGTCCGGGTAAGCCTCAAAGTTTGGGAAGAATTCCACTTCTTCCAGCGCGATCGAGCCGACCTTTTCGCTAATATAGATCTTGCCCGTGGTGATCGGCATGTGCTCGGCATACCTCCAAGGGTTAGTATCCGAGCATGCAGGGAGGTCCTTAACCGAAATCCTTTTCGGTTGCTTCGAACTTCCCATGTTGGACCTGAAGAACTCATGCGTCTCGCGGAGTTTCTTATCCATGAGAGCCTCAAGCATCTTGAAGATCTCCTGGGTGTTGGATGGGGTAGGATCCGGGGTAGCAGATGTAGAAGGAAGTGATACATCCGTCAGTGTAGGAGTTGGTGTAGGGGTGGGTGTTGGAGCGACCTCCTGCTCCGACTCAGGGTATTCCACCTGATCTTCCTCATAGTCTAGTTCATCGCCCATGAGGTTCCTCTCCGTGTTCTCCGACACTTCCGACACACGTTCCACGTTGTCGGAGTCTAAACGGCACTCGTGCATGGACTGAGCCATGACCACATCCGGTTCCACCACTATCTGGACGGTGGGAATCTGATCTTTAGGGACCACTGAGTCTGGTGATGCCTTCGGGAAAAGTAAGGCCCTCATATCTTCAGTGGCGAGATACGGTCCGGTGGCGTTCTTCTGGAAGCCACGCACCCACTTGCGTAGCTTCTCTCGAGCGTTGTCCCTTACCTCTGCTGAAGGAGGATCGTCGAACGCTTCGACCAGACAACTCTTGCAGACTGTACAGTGCTGCGGGTCCCAGAATTTCAGTTCGCCTCTCTTATTGGCGCAGGGGGCGTGGGTCCGACACGCCGTGTGCCCGTAGAAGTGCGGGCGCTTCACTCCACAGAAGTTGTGGTCACATTTGATGTACTCCTCCTGTAAAAGAAAGAGAACATGAGTATACAGAAGTCATAGGAGTGACTTACATTACCCTAAAGTTAAATTCTTTAAGTAGTTAAACTTTAACTTAACATTAATTAATTTATAAAATTGTAATGTTAAAGAGTGGAGCAGGAAAGGAAGTAGATAGACACATACTTGCGCATCCTGCCCAGCTGGTTACTGTAACCTTATCAGTAGGCAATTTCGTTTGTGACCGAGGACGCAAAGCGGAAATCTTCATGGACCGCCGAAGAAGGCAGAAGATAATTCTAGCAGAGATTGCCTGCGATGTATATCAAGGACTGAGACCACTCAGACCTTTATAGTAAAAGGGGGTAGGAGAAGACCCCATATGAGATCGGGTTCCGGCAACCAGCTGCGCTAAGACACACACAGTATGCTGGAAAATTGTGATATGCAAGAAGACAGCACGGCCGGTAATAGAACGGTAAGGCAATACCTATCCATCGGAGTAGCCAAGCTATCTGGTTGCAGTGTAGGGCTATCAGCATGTAGTTGATAGCTGATAGAAGGGGTGCAAGTCCCTTGGTGCCTCCAGAGGGCGCCGGCAGACCGGGGGTACGCCGGAGGCCGCTCCAGCAGGGTTTATGGCATTAGGGAAGACACATAGAGAATTCAAGTATAATGCCAGCGGCGGCACGCCGGCAGTAGGTGGCGGCTCCGGCAGGAGGCAGCGGCTCCGGCTGCCGGCTTGGTGACTAGTTCATAAGATAAGGTAGGGAGGTATGGTATACCCAGACCGCCGGCAATAAATGCCTTCACGCCGGAGGCCGGCCCGAAGGACGGACAACTGAAGCTAGGTAGTGTAAGGGAGGGCCGTCGGCTATACCCCGACGGAAGGCGGCAGCCCTCCGGCATGCGGAGGGCTGTCGGCTAGGGGAGGGAGGGTATCTCAGGAATGTGTCACCAAGAGGGGGGCGGCACCAGGATAGGAAGAGAAACAGAAGGAGGGATTGGAGGGGTAAGAACACGAACCCCACTAGCAACCCACCTGAGTGAGTGTACCCATGATAGGAGTGGTTCCTATCACCCAATGGCAGGGGGCCGGCAGTCGGCCGGGTGCCAGAGTAACCCAAGGGAGGGTTAGGGTACACCCAAGAGAGGGGGAACCCCTGCGGACAAATCGCTTCCAGTGGCAAACCCCATAGGACGCTATGAAGGGTATATGTACCAGAGCGGCCTGTCAACAGGAGTTCAAGATAGCCCTATCACTCCACCCGAAGGAGGAGTTGTAGTACTAGGGACAGATGTGTATAGGCTAGCCTATGTATAGGCTAGACCATACCAAGGGATAGGTGGGGAGGGAGAAGAAGAGGGGTCTTCCATAGGGGAGGCTCTGTACAAAAACGGTCACCAAGGAAGGAAGGACGCTCCCTAGCCTAGGGTAGGTAACCTGAATGAAAACGGTGATTGGGTACCGTTTCAAACAAAATAGTACAGAACTAGCCCACCCCCCCCCCCCCACCCCGAGGCCTAACCTAGATAAGGGATGTTAAACCCCAAGCTAGGTAGGCTGAAAGACACATCGCAAGTTGCATGGAAGGTTAAGTAACCTAACCACAGCAACTGAGGAAGGGCAGGCCGTTCCTCTTTCTCGGACGCAACGCTAAGGGGGGATCATTCCCTTAGGGAGGACAGAGAAGCGATAAATACTCTGATACGGACTTGATCCCCCTACATGGCAGGGGGAGCATGGCCACACAGAGGGAATGCCCGAAGGCAGGGGGTGAAGGGAGCATATAGGGGTCCTACATTTAGGTTAGGTTAGAAAGGCACACTATCAAACCGATCCCCTATATGGTCCCTGAAGGCGAAAACACTTGCATCACAGTAAACAGTATAATAAATAATGCCACTATCTTCATAACTTAACCTAGGATCACTGGAATATATCATGCATGAACACTGGTGCTAGGCAATCTGGCCTAGGGGCTAAGCTAGCAATCTAGTATGGGGTCAGGCGATGACCGAATAAAAGAGCGTCAAAACACGATATATGAAGTTCCTAACTATGAAGACTAAATAACTAACAGTATCAATTAGTTAATGGACCGGAATAAGCTGTTCAGGCTAGCTAAATAAGGCATGCAAGGGAACAGCGACGCCATAAAATGGCGTGTCCGGTAGCAGCACAGCTCCGCCAGAAAACATGAAATATCTCGAAAAGTATAAGTTACTTTACGGTCAGAGCTTATTTAATCAATACTGGGACCTGGTACTCAACTTTCCAGAAGAAGGCGAGGCTGAAGGTAGCGACATTACGAAGATGCAAGCCGATAAAAAAGCACAAGGGGAAATCCGTCTTAGCAAGGCAAGCTACTAAAAGAAGGATGAGGACGGACGTGACGTCATTTAGCAATGGCGCCCGTTTGTTTACGTTTCGAGTACCAAAAGTAGCCACGGACGAGTGTAGCTGTGGAACGGCTCCCCAGTTATTCTCCGCCCCTCCATATCGAAGTGTTAACTCTATATGGGGTGCAGATAGCTATGTGGCGTGTTAATACATGCGTCCCCTGTTGATATACGATGTCTTAAAGGGAAACCTTTAGGATACTCGCTCCAGGAGTAAGAATTCTGTGATAACCTGTGGTTTAATTCTCTGGAAATATCCTAGTAGTTAATATACCCAAGGAAGCTACCATAAAGGAACCTTCCATCAGGACGTCATGGCTTGGGCCCAAAAATATATATATATATATATATATATATATGCATATACATAAATATTTATATATGTATGTATATATATATATATATATATATATATATATATACTGTATATAATTAATTGGTATATGAAGGAAAGAGAAACTTAACTATATTGTACTTTAGAATAGACCGACCCTCGAAATGAATCGGAAAACTGAATACCAAGCTGTTATGAGTCTTATGGTATCCTTGTAAGTAATAGACAAGAAATTGAAACTTATTGAAATCATAAAACCAAAATATTTCGCGATACCTCAACCTAAGTGGTGTTGATTACATCTTGTAAAAAAGTGTGAACTATCGGGTATACTAGACAAACTCAAAATATAAACTATCTGCTATTCTAGACAAACTCAAAATATAAACTATCTGCTATACTAGACAAACTCAAAATATAATTTATCTGGTATACTTGACAAAACTCAAAGTATGGTTCTTCAACATGAAGACCCTTGTAATGACAATGTCTCTTTAACTATATACAACTCATTTAGAATTTTAAGTGTGAATCTTAATTGCAAATATATTTTTAGAAGCATATCCGGTCTGTTTCTTCTTCAATTGCAGAAAATATTGCCATATTAAGAATGTATTTCAGGATTTTCGGTGATCTATCTTTCCTTAGGAAATGTATTCATTCTTTCATTTTACCATGTTTGGAGTATTATTCTCCTCCGTGATCTTCAGCTGGTGACTGCCATCTTAATTTGTTGGACAAAAACTAACAGTCTATTAAATTCTTTATCCTTGGTATAGATATTAATTTCTGACACCATCACTTAGTTCAGATCTTTCTAGACTGTACCATCCTGTACGCACAATAGTAGAATTTATACAGTTAATTACAACGGCTTCGCTCTATTTATCTTAAGACTCAATGTTACATATTACTCTAAAAGTTTTATTCCAGCTGTGACCAGATTGTGGAAAGATCTTCCCAATCTGGCGGTTGAACATCAAAAGTTCAAGCTGGTTGCAAATACTTTTCTGTTGAGCAGGTTGACAAACTCGTTTCATAGTTTATATATAATTGATCTATTTCAGAGTTAAACTTTATCTGATTTGCGTTTTATTATTTCCCTATTGATGCCCTTAGGCTTGTAGCAACCTGTTGTTTTCAACTAGGTTTTAGCTTGGCTAATAATAATAATAATAATAATAATAATAATGATTAATAATAATAATAATAATAACTTATTTTTTACAGTATCAAGTATCATGAACCGGTTTCTGGCAATCTTAAAAAATAAAAAATTGCACGACACTCCTGTTTCCTCCATCTTCGAGTGACCATGGTGTTATTTTAATATATACAAGTTACTCGTGTAACTTATTTCATAATCAATACTAAAAGTAACATTACGCGTTATTTGAGGCTAGGTAACATGAGGACTGACTGAATTTCTCTGCGATTTTGCTGGTTTAACAGTAACCTACTCTGATTCTCAGGGCTATTCAATTCATACTGGTTAATGTCAAAGAACAATAGTGTTGCTATTATAGTGAGGGAGATATAAAGGAATATGGGGTCGGCTTTGTGGTTTTATGCTTGGAAGCTCACTGCTTCGGTTAACGGAGCATTGTCAGATTAACATGAACGTTGCTCAAGAAATGGAATTAAGAAGAACGTTGATAAAGTAATACATAGAGAGGAACGTTACTAAAGTAAGGGGATTAAGAGAAGCGTTGCTAAAGTACGAGGATTAGAGGAACGTTGCTAAAGTAATTGAATTACGGGGACCGTAGCTAAAGTAATGGAATTAAGAGGAACGTTGCTAAAGCAATAGAATTAAGATGAACGTTGCTAAAGTAATGGAATTAAGATGGACGTTGTTAAAGTAAGGAGATTAAGTGGAACATTGCTAAAGTAATAAAATAAAAAGAACGTTGCTAACGTAATGGAATTAGGAGGAACGTTGTTCAAGTAAGGTGTTTAAGAGGAACGTTGCTAAAGTAATAGAATTAAGAGTAACGTTGCTAAAGTAATGGAATTAAGAGGAACGTTTCTGAAGTAAGGGGATTAGGAGGAACGTTGCTAAAGTAATAGAATTAAGAGGAACGTTGATAAAGAAATGAAATTAAAATGAACGTTGCTAAAGTAAGGGCATTAAGGTGAACGTTGCTAAAATAATGGAATTAAAAGGAACTTTGCTAAAGTAATGGAAATAAGAGAAACTTGCTAAAGTAATGAAAATAAGAGAAAAGTTGCTAAAGAAACGAAAATAAGAGGACGTTCGTTGTTAAAGTAGGGGGGGGGGGGACTAAGAGAGAAGTTCCTAAAAGTAATGGAATTAAAAGGAGCATTGGTAAAATGATAGAATTAAAAATAACGTTGCTAAAGTAAGGAGATTAAGAGGAACGTTGCTATAGCAATGTAATTAAGAAGAACATTGCTAAAGTAAGGGGATTAAGAGAAAGGTTGATAAAGTATTGGGATTAAGAGGAGCGTTGCTAAAGTAATGGGATTAAAATTAAAGTTGCTAAAGTAATGGAGTTACGTGGAACGTTACTAAAGTAATGGAATTAAGAGAAACGTTGCTAAAGTAATGGAATTAAGAGGAAAGTCTCTAAAGTAACGGAATTAAGTGGAATGTTACTAAAGTAATGGAATCAAGAAGAACGTTACTAAAGTAATGGGATTAAGAGGAACGTTGGTAAAGTAATGGATTTAAGAAAAATGTTGGTAGTAAGAGCATTTAGCGAAACGTTGCTAAAGTAAGGGAATTAAGAGCAACGTTGCTACAATAATGGAATTGGGAGGAGCCTAGCTAAAGTAAAGGAAATAAAAGAAACATTGCTAAAGTAACAGAATTGAAAGGAGATTTATTAGGGTAATAAAATGAACATTGCTAAAGTAATGGATTTAAAGGGAATGTTGCTAAAGTCATGGAATTAAAAAGAATGTTGCTTAAGTAATGGATTTAAAAGGAATGTTGCTAAAGTAACGCAATTAAGAGGAATGTTGTAAAGTAATGGAATTAAGAGGAATGTTGCTAAAATAATTTGATTAAGAGGAATGTTGCTAAAGTAATTTGATTAAGAGGAATGTTGCTAAAGTAATTTGATTAAGAGGAATGTTGCTAAAGCAATGGGATTGAAAGTAATTTTGCTAATGCAATGGGATTATGAGGAACATTGCTAAGGTAATGGAATTAAGAAGAACGTTGCTAAAGTAAGAGGATCAAGAAGAACGTTGCTAAAGAAAGGGGATTAAAGGAGCGTTGAAAAAGTAATGGAATAAAGAGCAACGTTGCTAAAGTAATGGTTTACGAAGCACGTTGCTAAAGTAATACAATTAAGAAGAACGATGCTAAAGTATGTGGATTAACAGGAGTGTTGCTAACGTAAGGTAATTATGAGGAACGTTGCTTAAGTAATGAAATTGAGAGAAACGTTACTAAAGTAATGAAATTAAGAGGAACGCTGCTAAAGTAATGGGATAAAGAGGGACGTTGCTAAAATAATGGATTTAAGAGAAAATGTGAAAAGATAATGGAATTAAGAGGAACATTGCCAAAGTAATTTGATTAAGACCAATGATGCTAAATCAATGGGATTATGGGGACCTTTGCTTAAGAAATGGGATTAAGAAGAACGTTGCTAAAGTAATTGGATCAAGTGGAACATTACTAAAATAATAGGATTAAGAGGAACGTTGCTAAAGTAATGGAATTAAGAGGAGTGTTGCTAAAGTAATGGAATGAAGAGGAACGTTGGAAAAGTAATAGAATTAAGAAGAACGTAGCTAAAGTAATGTAATTAAGAGGGACGTAGCTAAAGTAATGGAATTTAAAGAAACATTACTAAACTAATGGAATTAGGAGGAACGTTGCTAAAGTATTGGGATTAAGAGGAACGTTGCTAAAGTAACAAAATTAAGAGGAACGTTGCTAAACATTTCGTCAATCATGATGAATCTATGGGCGAACGAGGCCCATTCTTCCCTTTATATGCGAAAGAAAATGTATTTTGATGCTCATTCCATCCTTTCTTGAAAATTTAGGAAGAAAATTATTTCCTCATGACAACAGAATGCGATATATTTGAAGATTACAAACGTCACCATTCATCTATATTGGTGAAAAAACTAACTTCAAAACTGCGTTTCGAAAATTCGAAAAGCAACTTTCATTAGCAATGAAGTGATACAATTTCTTTCCTTCGTGGTATGGAGTACTTTGATTTTCGAATTCAGAGACATGTACTTCAATTTAACGCGTTGTTACCTTAGATTGCAATACTTTAGCAAAATCGTAATCATGTGACCGTAAGAGAGTGAAATTGTCAATCAAGTCTAATCTACGGCTGATGAAACTGCGTATTAGATAAAATAAGAGCAAGGACACTGAAAAAAAGCACTGAGTTCCCTACGACTCTTCATTTACCATGCGTCTCTCGGAGTAAGAGTTACAATGTTGGGCTCATTTCATACTTTAGGATACATGGGTCATGGGAAAACAAACTCCCAGTATTTAAAAAAAAAAAAATGGTCTCTATTACCACAAGACCCCATAAATCAAGGGTCCCAAACCATTTCGTTTTTCGGTACCCCTTTGGCATTTTTATAGGTTCCTATACACCCCTAAAATTAAGGATAAAGAGAGAAACAACGAAGCTGATGTAGTGATATAATTTTATTATTCAATGTTATTGCAGACTACCTCATTCTCTCAAGTCCAATGTACACCTTGAAGAGTAAAAATGTACCACTGGTGGTAAATGTACCCCAGGTTGAGATGCCCCACCCAGGCCCTACATGATAGAGTTTGCTCACTAACAAGATGACCAAATTTATCAGTTTTCCGCTTTATTGCCCACCGATTTATTTCAATTTGTGACGAGGTTATCCATTAACTTTGGAATATATTCGGCCAGCGAATGACAGTGTAAACTCTCATGAAAGGATGATGAGACAATCCTTGGATTTCGTTTTTGCTTCCCGCAGGGGCTTCAATATATACCACACAAAATGTCTTTTAAACTTGTGTAACAAATTCTTCCAGAAAAGATAAATGATAAAAGTTCATATTTAGGTTTGCCTGTCATATTATGGAAGTAACCATAAAAATCCCATGGGCCTTCTTTATATATATATATATATATATATATATATATATATATATATATATGTATTTATATATGTGTATACATGTGTATATATATGTATATATATGTGTGTATATATATATATATATACACACACATATATATATATGTATATATATATATATATATATATATATATATATATACACACATATATATACATATACACATATATATACATACACGTATATATATATATATATATATATATATATATATATATATATATATATGTGTGTGTGTGTGTGTATGCATATATATAGGCCTATATATTCATATATATATATATATATATATATATATATATATATATATATATATATATATATATATATATATATATATATATATATATATATATATATACACATATATATATATTGTAACATTATTGCTTTAATATTTCTAAATTATTTAAGTTTTTATAGATGTATAAGGTTGATTATACTGTAGAATTATTGTTTTCTTGCTTTAATTGTTTGTCTTTTCACTGGTGGTTATGTTAGTGGTTATAATGGACTAACGGCTATTTTATATTTTCAAGTGGTGTTGGTTACGTGGCTGCGCTCCTGCGTGAACGGAGTTTTGGAGGGGCTTTTTTTGAGGATGGTTCCTGAGTGTGTTTCTGAGCCTCCAACCTTGTAGGGCACGACATTTGTGATTGGATTTATATTATTCCACGCCTTTGCAGAGCCACATTGTGAAGCTGTTGAGCTTGTTTTGGGATATCCTTTCTCTGCAGCAAGGACGCCATCATCCTACATTTTATGTACTGCCCTTGGTTCAGTAAAAGCCAAGGGGACCTCTCTGTCCCAAGGTAATAATATTTATACCTATTTAAGTATTGTGATCACGACCTGTCAGCTGACGTCATTACTGGAGCTTGTGAAAGCCTTTCAATCAAACCAGCCATCGTCCACTAGATAGGGATATTTAGTTTGTATTTGTTAGGATGTTCTCACTTTTCGTTGGCCTTCTCCTTTCTGGACCCTCTCTCCTTTTAGTATGTTTGTGTTGATGACCTTTCCTTAATTGTGTAATTGTTTTCTTTTGCAGGGAGTTTAAGAGTGAGTGTGTATCATTTATTATTGTATTATTGTGGTTCAGGTGTTATTTCTGACTAAATATTATGTATTAAAATTAAGGAGATTTTTGTGGTATTTTCTTTGTCCCCTTGAGTTGACTTTGCACTCGTATTGATGTTTGGATACTATTCCACCTTTAGTGGACTTAGTACGTTATGATGGTGAATACTATTTGATAAGTGTAGTGTTTTGTGTGGTGGTCAAAGCCAGCCATCACAAGTGGCGACCGTGACTGGATATTTCGTTCCTGAGAATTCACCAGTGTTTGTGCAAAGTTAATTCTTGGGGGAATTTTTCAGGCAGTGTATTTTCACCTCCTCGGTGTTGTTTTGTGTAAATTTAGTATTTTGTTTGTAATCATGGTTGTTAACGTACTAGAACTCCTTAGAGGAGAGGGATGGCAAGAGAGGTTGGCAGAGTTAAATAGGGAAGACTTGGAAATTGTAGCAGAACATTTTGAATTGGAATATGGTGTGTCCATAAGAAAGGGTGTATTGCTATTGCTCATTTATGATTATGTTAAAACTGTAAAGACAGGTGGGGAACAAGAGGTGAAACCGGATGAAGTAGTGTCTATAGAAATTTTGGATAAGCAGATTGTCCTGAGACAAATGGAATTTGAAATGGAAAAGTTTAAGGCAGGGGAAAGAGAAAAAGAGAGGCAGCATGAGATTGCCATGAGAAACCAAGGTTCTTTTTCCCCCGCCCATTCCCCAAATAGGTTAGTAACTCCTGCTATTAATTTATCGCAGGCTTTCAAATTTGTACCTAAATTTGAAGAAAATAATGTAGCAGAGTTTTTTGTATCGTTTGAGAGGATTGCTGCAAGGTTGGAGTGGCCCCAAGAGTATTGGACCACTCTTATACAAAGTAAATTGGTTGGAAGAGCTCAGAGGGTATATGTAACGCTGGAGGAGGATCTATCAGCAGATTATGAGAGTGTGAAGGCTATTGTCTTGAAGGCCTATGAGTTAGTCCCTGAAGCTTATAGGCAACGCTTCCGGGACTTAGAAAAATGTAGGGAACAAACTTTTGTTGAATTTGCCAGGGCGAAGGAACAGTATGCTAGCGATTGGTTCAAGTCCAAGGAGGTGGTAGATTTTGAGAAATTGAAGGAGTTAATGTTGGTGGAGGAGTTTAAGAGGTGTGTCCCGGATAAGCTGAAGGTCCACCTCGAAGAGTTAAAACTCGAGACTGTTCAGGAGGTAGCCATCGCTAGTGACGAATATTGCTTGTCTCATAAGAGTGAGTTAGGGGGAGTAACGACAAAGGTGAATTCTGGTTGGGTTAAGATGGGTAGGAATAATAATGCTAATCCTAATAATAATGCTAAGGTGTTTAGTAGAAATAATCAGGGAAGTAATAATAATCAGGGTAATGCTAATAATAATTTTTCTCCTAACAGAGGCAATAGGCCAAATATATACAATCCAGAGAAATTGAAAACATTGACGTGCTTCTTTTGCAATAAGAAGGGGCACGTAAAGAGTATGTGTTATGCGTTTAGAAAATCTCAAAATGCTAATGTTAGGCCAGTGATGGGCGTGGAAGAGAGAGAGAGAGAGAGAGAACCTACCCCAACAACATCCGCTGATCAATGACTACCTGGTTGTTTTGACAGATATTTGTCCTTCGGTAGTGTCTCCTTCGCCAATTCATCCGAGAAAAGACGAGTGCGTATTTTGCGTGATACCGGTGCAGCTCAGTCTTTGATACTAAGGGAGGCATTACCTTGTAATTTTGTACCCAAAAGTGGGGAATTTGTGTTATTGGCTGGTTTTCCTGATTCCGTAAAGTCGTATGCTATTGAAAATTTTAATTTAATCTGCCCTTCCTTTGCAGGGAATTTGAAATTGGCCATAGTTGATAAATTCCCGGTTAAGGAGGTTGATGTTGTGTTAGGGAATGATGTGGCTATGAAGAATAATAATTGTCCGATATTGATAAACCCTGATAGTGAAGTAGCAGTAGTTACTCGTTCTAGTGCTAGAATTGTTGACGCTGCAGAGTCAACAATTGATGTAGATTTAAGTAGTTTAGATCGTAGTGATAGACTAGCTGTAGATCTTGGAATGTTAACGGACAAGTTAAATTGGACTACTGAAGAGCTAATCAAAGCCCAGAAAAAAGAGTTTCGGGAACTCCCTATCGAGTCAGGGGAGGTGTCTGATATGACTGGTCCCAAATTTAAGATAATTAATAATATTTTATATAGGTTGAGTAGGCCTATGGGGGTGGATAATGTTGATTATGAAATTGTGAAACAGATAATGGTTCCTTTTGGTTACAGGAAGGAGTTAATGTCATTGGTGCACGAAAGTGGTCTGGCCGGCCATTTTGGAATTCATAAAACTTCTTGCAAATTGTTAGGGAATTATTATTGGCCGAAGTTGAAGGCAGATGTAAAGAAGTTTGTCAATAGTTGTGATGTGTGCCAGAGGGTCGGTAAACCCAATCAGCGGATTCCAAAATCACCTCTATGTCCTATTCCTGTAGTTTCCGAACCTTTTAAGGAAGTCATTATTGATGTGGTTGGACCATTACCGAAGACGCGTAGTGGTAATGAGTATATTTTGACAATCATGGATAGGATGTCTCGATATCCCGAGGCAATACCACTACGTACAATAAAAAGTGTTAAAATTGTAGATGTACTAATTGACTTTTTTACCAGGTTTGGGATGCCTAAGATTATTCAATCGGATTGTGGTTCTAATTTTGTTAGCAGGTATTTCAGAGATAAAATGGGAGAGTTAAATATAAAACATGTGACCTCTTCTCCATATCATCCGGAAAGCCAGGGAGCTCTGGAGAGATTTCATCAGACCCTGAAATCCATGGTAAAGAAATATTGTTTGATTAATGGTTCTAAATGGGATAAGGAATTACCTTATTTGTTGTTCGCTTTTCGTTCTGTCCCAAGTCAGTCTTTAGGTTTTTCGCCTTTCAGCCTTGTGTTTGGCCATTGTGTTCGATGTCCTCTTGATGTGGTTCGTGAGTCTTGGGAGGGAGACGTCCCTGGGGTTAATTTATTGGATTATGTGTCTAATCTAGGCGATAAATTAACCAAGGCTTGGAAATTTGCGGGGGAAAACTTATTATGTAGCCAAAAAAGAATGAAGTTTTTCTTTGATAGAAGGTCCAAGGCACGCGACTTTGCGGTAGGCGATAAAGTATTGGTTTTGTTACCCTTCCCAGGGAATCCATTGAAAGCTTCTTTTTCAGGTCCTTGGAAAATTTTGAAAAAAGTAAGTGAGGTTAACTATTTAGTGGAGACACCTCAAAGAAGGAAACCTTTTCAACTGTGTCATGTAAATATGTTGAAGGCTTATATGGAACGGGAAAAAGTCATTCCTGTGGCAACCATTGGGAATACGGTAGATTCTGAGAACAATAACCATTTTTCTTTTTCAGAGGGGGAGGGTATTGATGATAATTGTTTTAATGGAGGTGAATGGCGGTCGGATAATAGAAAGTCTTTGGAAAAATTTTCGGGAGTAATTTCACATTTAGGTAAGGAAGAACAAAGGTCTTTGAAAAATTTAGTATCTAATTATAAAGAATTATTTTCGGATGTACCGGGTAGGACTTCGGTCCTTGAACATGATGTAGAGGTAGGTAGCGCCACTCCTGTGAAACAATCTCCTTACAGGTTGAATCCCTTCAAAAATGAGGTTGTAGCAAAGGAAGTGGATTATATGCTAAAACATGACCTAATTGAACCTAGTCAAAGTCCTTGGTCATCACCTGTTGTATTGGTAAAGAAATCCGACGGTGATTTCAGGTTATGTTTTGATTACCGTAAGTTGAATGAGTTATCTAAATCTGATTGTTATCCATTACCTCGAATTGAGGATTGTATTGATCGAATGGGGAAGGCCAAATACATTAGCAAATTCGATTTGTTGAAAGGTTATTGGCAAGTTCCTCTTTCAAAGCGGGCAAGGGCCCTGTCTGCTTTTGTAACACCACAGGGATTGTTTCAATGTAAAGTTATGCCGTTTGGTATGAAGAACGCGGCTGCTACCTTTCAGAGGTTAATGAATACTTTAGTCCATGGTTTAGAAGGATGTGTTGTGTATATTGATGATATTGTTATTTATAGCGATGATTGGGAAACCCATTTAAAACGTATTAGGGCACTATTTGAGGTGTTGAAAAAGGCAAATTTGGTAATTAATTTAAAGAAAAGCGATTTCGCAAAGGCGAAGGTGGTATATTTGGGTCATGAGGTTGGTAATGGTAAAGTTGCTCCTAAGCAGGCCAATATCGAAAGTATTGAAAATATGGTAGTCCCTAAATGTAGGAGGGATGTCCGAAGATTCCTTGGTTTGAGTGGGTACTACCGAAGGTTTGTTAGGAATTTTTCGGATATAGCCGATCCGTTAACAAATCTCTTGAGAAAGAATGTAGCATTTGTCTGGACGAATGAAACGCAAAGGGCTTTTGATAATTTAAAAAGAGTTTTAATTAATTTCCCTGTCTTGAGAGCTCCTGATTTTGACCTTCCTTTTTCTCTTGCCACGGATGCAAGTGACGTTGGTGTAGGAGCGGTGTTGTTGCAGAATGACGAGCAGGGAGTTTCTCATCCTGTCGCATTCTTTTCAAAAAAAAATTGTCCTCCGCCCAACGTAGGTATTCAACTGTGGAGAAAGAGACACTTGCGTTAATATTCGCTATTAATCATTTTCAGGTTTATCTCTCCTCCTCAGATACACCTATTAAGGTCTTGACAGACCATAATCCCTGACCTTCATCAGCAGATACAAAAATAAAAATCAACGATTGATGAGGTGGAGTCTCATGCTGCAAGAATGGAATTTAGAATTTTCCCACATCCCAGGAAAAGATAATATTGTTGCCGATTTTCTCTCTCGCAGCGTTGAATATTAGTTGATTGACAGAGGGCTATGCAGTTATTAAAGGTAGTATCTGTATCGTTCTAATTATGGTGTGTGTGCTGTTGAAGTGGGCACGTAGTGAGTAGAAGTAAATGTATATTTAAGATTTATTAATCATGGTTTGTTTACAGAAGACTATAATGTTCTGGGTATATTATA
Organism: Palaemon carinicauda; assembly: GCF_036898095.1. NCBI lineage: Eukaryota > Metazoa > Arthropoda > Malacostraca > Decapoda > Palaemonidae > Palaemon > Palaemon carinicauda. The sequence goes on along the minus strand of NC_090742.1, from coordinate 79,506,057 downwards.
TGGGATCTTTAAGGTTAAAAGGTGAGGGTGATCACTGGTACTTTCTAATGATTGATTAATTAGATGGGTCATGGGCTCACGGGTCTGTAGCACAACAGCCGTTTTTTAGGCGCTACAGGCTGGTGTATGAGTGGTACCCTAGACTGAGTTAAGGTTAATCTACTAAGGTTTAGAGGTGTCAGGTACGATAAGGTTTATAATAAGCTAAGAAAAGAGATAGGCACTAATCTGGTATTCTGTATTTTCAGGCTAATAATTACGCTTCATCGAGTTTGTTTGTTTGTTTGCGCAGGGGAGTCTTGTGGTGGTCTTCTCTGTGTCGTTCGGTGTGTGTATGTATTGGACACTATGGTGATAAGTGTGATATATAACACTGAAATAGACAGTGGTTTTTGTGATCAACATTTATTGATAGTGAGTGATGTGTATCCCTGAAAATGAACAGTGTATCGAGTGTGGAAAAGGTTATAGCTTTTGGACTATATATACAGAATCCGGTTGTTAGTGCAATGACTCTTAATTAAGTTTATTAACGATATGAGTGATGTGAAATTTTTAGGTTGGGTACCTATTTATCAGATGGTGATGTTTTGGTTTTCTGGTTTTGGAAAGTTTACTTGTGATTAATTTAGGTTTAAAATTTTTTTTAGTATTGGTTATATATTGCTATCCTTGTGAGCTGCAAACCTTGGTACTTGCCCCCCTCTTTCCTTTTGTTTGTCATGTTTTTGCAGTTTGTTTAAAAATTATTTTTGAGTGTTGGTTTAATATTTAATATTTTTTTGAGTGTTGGTTTAATATTTCATTATGTGATAACCTGTATGTTGTAATTCAAATCACTTTAGAAAAAAAAAATTTTTGGCAATTTTTTTTTTTTTGGTTGGGTGAGGAGGTGTAACATTATTGCTTTAATATTTCTAAATTATTTAAGTTTTTATAGATGTATAAGGTTGATAATACTGTAGAATTATTGTTTTCTTGCTTTAATTGTTTGTCTTTTCACTGGTGGTTATGTTAGTGGTTATAATGGACTAACGGCTGTTTTATATTTTCAAGTGGTGTTGGTTACGTGGCTGCGCTCCTGCGTGAACGGAGTTTTGGAGGGGCTTTTTTTTTAGGATGGTTCCTGAGTGTGTTTCTGAGCCTCCAACCTTGTAGGGCACGACATTTGTGATTGGATTTATATTATTCCACGCCTTTGCAGAGCCACATTGTGAAGCTGTTGAGCTTGTTTTGGGATATCCTTTCTCTGCAGCAAGGACGCCATCATCCTACATTTTATGTACTGCCCTTGGTTCAGTAAAAGCCAAGGGGACCTCTCTGTCCCAAGGTAATAATATTTATACCTATTTAAGTATTGTGATCACGACCTGTCAGCTGACGTCATTACTGGAGCTTGTGAAAGCCTTTCAATCAAACCAGCCATCGTCCACTAGATAGGGATATTTAGTTTGTATTTGTTAGGATGTTCTCACTTTTCGTTGGCCTTCTCCTTTCTGGACCCTCTCTCCTTTTAGTATGTTTGTGTTGATGACCTTTCCTTAATTGTGCAATTGTTTTCTTTTGCAGGGAGTTTAAGAGTGAGTGTGTATCATTTATTATTGTATTATTGTGGTTCAGGTGTTATTTCTGTCTAAATATTATGTATTAAAATTAAGGAGATTTTTGTGGTATTTTCTTTGTCCCCTTGAGTTGACTTTGCACTCGTATTGATGTTTGGATACTATTCCACCTTTAGTGGACTTAGTACGTTATGATGGTGAATACTATTTGATAAGTGTAGTGTTTTGTGTGGTGGTCAAAGCCAGCCATCACAATATATATATATATATATATATATATATATATATATATATATATATATATATAGGCCTATATATATGCGTGTATGCATATATATAGAGGCCTATATATATATATATATATATATATATATATATATATATATATATATATATATATATATATATATATATATATCTATATATATGTATGTATATATATATATCTATATATATGTATGTATATATATATATATAT
>NC_090742.1:79489017-79496517 GCF_036898095.1 Palaemon carinicauda | reverse complement strand
TATATGCACTTTCTTCAAGCATTTACAAACATTTAATTATCCATAGGTTGGAATGTGGTCAGTAGTTTCATTGGCTTTTTTTATAAATGTATTAAAGCTGTGATATTTTCATTTTTCACCAAAAAACTCTTTCCCCCCTCCCTCACAATAATATTTTTCTTTTCGCCCCCAAAAAGTCGCTCGCTTTGTACCTCAAGTTATTAACATTATCCTTTCCCCAAAAAATCTCTCTCTCTCTCTCTCTCTCTCTCTCTCTCTCTCTCTCTCTTAAGTTCAACTGTTTTTCCTGCACTGTTATTCCACCCGGGAACTGTCTTATGGGTTATATTCACTCCCATGGAATATTCCATAAATACCATCAGTGAAATATTCAGATATTGCCAGAAAGCAATTCTCTCTCTCTCTCTCTCTCTCTCTCTCCTCTCTCTCTCTCTCTCTCTCTCTCTCTCTCTCTCTCTCTCTCCTCACACACACACACAAACACATACACAGGTAAAATAATATAAATTCTTCTTTTTTATATATCAACTTTAGAAGCGACTGAATCAATAGACATACCATCAATGGATCTTGAGACCTTGAAGAGTGGTAAGAATACTCTCGCATTTCTTTGAGATGGCTCTGTCGTATATTCATGGTGGACTCGAACAAACTATGAGTGCACGACAGGGAACGTCACGGAGCATTCCACCGGAAGTATGAAATAGAATGCTCTGCTTGCCAGGATCGCTTATTAGTTCTTCATGGAAATCCTCCGGAGCATCCTTCCCGTTTCGGACTACAGAAACAATGCTCGCTCTCTCTCTCTCTCTCCTCTCTCTCTCTCTCTCTCTCTCTCTCTCTCTCTCTCTCTCTCTCTCTCTCTCTCTCATTGATATAAGAGGAAGCAGGCTGATCTTATACTTTAGATTATAAATTCAAAAGGGAACGTCTTGGTATTAACTTGTTCAGTTATTTATTGTATGTCCGACCTTCTAATTCTTCATTGGTCAAAATGATTGAAAAATTATATTATTACTGAATTTACTAAAACTATTATTGTTATTAAAATTATAATTGTTAAAATATTAAATAAGGAGCAATGCTATTATCTCATAAAAGATATTACATCTGTGAAAATGACTTCCATACACATTAAGAACTCTGCTATTCAAACAACCACTTCAATATCTTTTGTAAGTTATCAGATCTTTTTGTTAATATCACTACTATTTCATTACTTTACCCGGACTAGTTTTTACTCAATTGCAAGATAAAGATTCCGTCGTTCAATAATCAGGTTCCATATTCCACTGAGTTTGCCATTTTGATAAGTTACATAATCTTTTACGGGTAGTTTAATGTCTTTTCTTTCTCTTTTTTTTCAGTAAATCTATTGATGATTAAGCAGCTGAATCCATCTCTTTATTACTGAAAAGCCAAACATTTAATAACCCTGAAAATCATTGAAATTATTTTTATTGAAATTACTAAAAATTATTAATATTACTGAAATTATTATTAGCATTAGTAAAATCATTAAAATTATTGATATTATTAAAATTATTAGGTATTTCATGTATACAGTACGATCTCAGTTGCCGATTAGTAATAATGTTAAAGCCATCAATGAAAACTATAATTATGATCAAGTTACGTTCAGAACACAATTGATCACAAAGAAATTTGTAACAGTTCATAATCAGGAGAAAACTGCCTGACATTAATTCGTTAATAAGGGTACGATAAACGGTATCGTGACGTGCCGAGAGAAGGTTGTGACTCAAAGACAGGATGAAAGCAACTGAGTGAGATTATTACAGGACACTCTCCTTTATATACAAAAGCTCAATGCAACAGGAAATTTCCTGTTCAAAACCGACACCGTTATCGGTAAGAAAAACAGGCATGTTTATTCAGGTTCTTTTCAGTGTGAGGGAAGAGCGAAGATACAAGCATATATACACAAATTGAAATATCGTTACTATGTACGATCGTGTGACACAGGGTTAGTACATGACTCCCCCCCCTAAAAATGGCATACTGTACATGTTAAATAGGGCGCACTGATCTAGAGAGGCGAACTGTAGGCGGGTCGTCTGGCAGGAGATAAGCAGGTTTTAGACGATCAATGGAGACCCAGTCTTCTTTGCCTAGAATGTTTAGTAGGAATGCTTTTGGACTGCGTCGGATCACAAGGAAAGGGCCCGTGTAAGGGGGCGTTAGCGGTGGCTTGCTAGTGTCGTTGCGCAGGAAGACGCGCGTTGCAGAGTGCAAGTCTGTCGGTATGTGATGCTTTGCTGGGGGCTTGTAAGTCTGGCAGCATGCAGTAAATTTTCCCACGATGTGACGTATGCGCTGGAGATCGTCGGAGGAAGTTGTAGAAGGAAAAAATTCGGCAGGGACGACCAACGGGTCGCCATACACCGTTTCAGCTGCCGAGACGTCGAGGGCGTCTTTAGGAGTGGTTCTTAGTCCCAGGAGAACCCAGGGAAGCTGAGTAAACCAGTTGGAATCCTTACAGCAGGGCATCAAAGCTGCTTTGAGGGTGCAATGAAAACGTTCAACCATTCCATTGGCAGCGGGGTTGTAGGCAGTTGTCTGATGTAGGGTGATGCCCAGGAGATTCACTAATGATGTCCACAATTGAGAGGTGAAAGTGGTACCCCTGTCAGAAGTAATATGCTCAGGGATACCAAATCTTACAATCCATCCTGAGAGTAAGGCAGATGTACATGAGGCGGACATTGCAGTTTCCATGGGAATGGCTTCAGGCCAACAAGTGGAGCGGTCGATGATGGTCTACAGGTAATGATGTCCTTGTGATGTGGGTAAGGGGCCTACAACGTTGACGTGAATGTGTGCGAAACAACGCTGAGGTTGTGGAAAGGTGCCCACTCCTGAATCCGTGTGTCGCTGTACTTTGGAAGTTTGGTAAGAAGTACAGGCGCGGACTCAATCCTTAGCATCCTTAGAAATGCAGTGCCAATTGAACTTCGTCTTCAGCAGCTGTGTAGTAGAACGGCACGAGGGATGTGAAAGGCCGTGAATGGAATCAAACACCTGCCAGCGCATGTAAGCAGGAATCCAAGGTCGCGGTCTACCAGTACTGACGTCACAGAGGAGGGTGATGTTGGAGTCTTCGAGGGGGAAGTATTCCCAATGGAGGGACGTGCAGGATGTCCTACATGCTTGATACTCTGGATCCTGTCGTTGGGCTTTAGCCAGGGCGTGTAATCCAATCCCAGTTGAACGGCAGCCAACGTGTTTCTTGACAGGGCCTCAGCACAGGATTCATTTTCCCAGGGACGTATTGAAGGGTGCAATTGTATTCAGCCACGGCGGAGAGATGTCGGCGTTGATAGGCGGACCAGGCGTCAGAATGTCAAGTGAAGGCATGCACCAGAGGCATGTGGTCTGTGCGAATGACGAAGGGCGTACCTTCTAAGAAATGGCGAAAGTGATGGACAGCCAAGTGCACTGCCAGCAATTTGCAATTGAAGGTAGAATAACCCAATTCTGCCTTGGACAGTTTTCTGCTAAATAAGGTCAATGGGCGGCACGAGCCATTGACCACCTGCTCAAGTACTGCACCAATAGCAACGTCGCTGGCATCGGTGGAGAGAACGAGAGGGGTATGTGGGATAGGAAAAGTGAGAGCCGCAGCGGTTGATAGGGCCTTCTTTTCATTGCAGAAGGCCGCTTCTTGAAGGGGATCCCACTTCATGTCCTTTGGCTTGCCCTTCAGGGAGGCGTAGAGGGGAACAAGAGTGGCGGCAATGGCTGGCAGAAAACGGTGATAATAGTTGATCATGCCCAAGAATTCCTGAAGAGCTTTGACAGTCGAGGGCGCGGGGAAGTCCTGAACAGCTGCTACCTTCTCAGGGAGGGGATGGACTCCTTCAGGAGTGATGCGGTGCCCTAAGAACGACACTTCGTTGGCGCCAAGGGTACACTTATCGTACCGGACTACAAAGCCATTTTGTTGCAGGCGGTCTAGCATGATGCGCAAGTGACGGAGGTGTTCCTCTTTTGAGGAGGAGAACACAAATATGTCATCCACATAACATACACAGAAGGGGAGGTCCCCTAAGATGCCATCCATGAGACGTTGAAACGTGGCCCCAGCATTACGAAGGCCAAAACAGGAGTAATTGAAGGTGTATGTATCAAACAGAGTGGTGATGGCAGTCTTGGGGATGTCTTCTGGGTTCATAGGCACCTGATAATACCCCTTCAGGAGGTCGAGCGTAGAGAAAACCTTCGCTTTGTGCAGGTAGGTGGTCACGTCGGCAATGTTTGGGAGGGGGTAGTGATCCGGTTCTGTTTGCATGTTCAGGCGCCTGTAATCCCCGCACGGACGGAGGGAGCCGTCTTTCTTCAGAACGATGTGTAAGGGTGACGACCATGGGCTGGAGGCCTTTTGGCAAGGCCCATTTCCTCCATTTCGGCGAACGTCTGTTTGGCGGCTGCCAATCGTTCCGGTGCCAGACGTCTGAATTATGCAAAGACTGGGGTCCCGTCGTCTTGATATGGTGATAAATACCGTGCTTGGCAGGAGCCGTGGGCGTTTGGCAAAGTTCTGGACGGAAAACTTCCGGGTACGACCGTGAGGAGGTACGCGTAGGCATCCATGGGTGCGCTGATGTGGGAGAGCGAGGTTGGAAGGAGCGGGTTGAAGAGGTATCGACAAGTACGAGTCTACGTTGACAATCGTCAGTGGGCGAAATCGACCAGAAGGTGGAAATGAGAGAGGAAATCCGCACCGAGGATTGGCAATGTGACGTCAGCAACGAGAAACTTCAAATTAAATTTGCCATTTCCGAACGATAATGTGAGGTTCTCGTATCCGTAGGTGGGTATCGCAGATCCGTAGGCAGCTACCAAAGCGGACGTTGGCAGACGTAGACAGACTACGTCGTGTCCTGAAGAGTTTCCTTGGCAAAAGAGAATGACAAGCACCTGTGTCTACCAAAAATCACACGCCTGTTCCTGCATCATGTAAAAAGAAAAGATTAGAAACACGGGAGGCCACCGCCATGAGCGATGGCCTACTTACACATTTTTTAGCCACCGATAATCCTTGGCACATTTCTTCGCGGCTGCCCCGAATCTGAAGTGGTAGTAGCAAAACTGCGGCAGATAGGAAGTAGTAAGTGGCTGTAGAAGTCGTTGGTTGGGGCGCAAGTGAATGGTGGGTGGTGGGTGGCTTTGTCGCCGCTTCGGCACGTCACGGGTAGGCCTGTATGTCCTACGGCATTCACGTCAGCTTCAGTTGACGATGAATAGGCGTCCTCTTTGTCAGGAGTGGAGGCGTTGATGGAGGTCTTGAAGTGGCTGTCCATAAGGGCGTCGGCTTTGGTCATCAAGTCCTTTATGGGGTATGACAGCGTGTACAGGTCCGGGTAAATGGTGTATCCAAAGGCCCGAAGTAGGTTCACCTCACGAGGAGAGCAATCTGTGGCAGGATGTAGGCGAGCGAGACTTGTCATTTCCCTGAGGGCGAGCGAAGCCCTTTGGTCCCCCAACAGTTGTTGCAAGAGCTGAAAAAGTTTTGCTATAACGGGTGTCTGGCAACAGCGAGTACTGCTGCAGAGGGTATGTTTTGAGGGCGTCTTACGCTATTGGGGTGCCTCCTTGTTCACAAAGCCAGTCGGATATTTCCGGGAGGGTGTCCTCGGGTATTGCCGCGAGAACATAATCTTGCTTTGGTGGTTGAGCGAGTCCCGCCCTTGATGCGAAACTGGACTTCTGTACGCTGAAACTAAGCAAATGCCTCTCCGCTGGCGAATGACGAAAGTTTCAATGGGGGAGCCGCAGCATTAACTTCCGTAGAATCCGCCATAATACCAACGACGGAGGGGCGAGGGGGGGTTGGAAGGCGGGAGGAGCGAGTCGACTTCCGGGGTCACCAATGTGACGGACAGAGAGAAGGTTGTGACTCAAAGACAGGATGAAAGCCACTGAGTGAGTTTATTACAGGACACTCTCCTTTATATACAAAAGCTCAATGCAATAGGAAATTTCCTGTTCAAAACCGACACCGTTATCGGTGAGAAAAACAGGCATGTTTATTCAGGTTCTTTTTAGTGCGAGGGATGAGCGAAGATACAAGCATAATATATACACAAATGAAATATCGTTACTATGTACGATCGTGTGACACACGGTTGGCACAGTATACATATCTTCGTTAATCACATTATGATAATTGGTATAACATGCATTAATCATCACTCAACAATTGCTAGATATTAGTAAAGATATCATCGCAGCATGAGCTCATTAGTCATTTCTAAATGATTGCTGGACAACCATTCAGCTAATTACAGGCAGTTGATTGCAAAATATTAGGAGTTAATCACCTTCAATCGCATGTCAGTTATTACACGACGATGACCTAATTAACTTGTTTGTCCTGACTGTCTGCACCCTTATCTCGATGCCTCCAAACCAAGGAGTGCCAAAGGAATACCCACATATAGAAACAAACTACAATGTGCTCATCAATAGTTACCTTGAAGCAGACTATATATCGCACCTCGTAAGTTTTCAGAATTAAAGCCATCAGCTCTCTCTCTCCTCCCGAACATCCTTCCCGTTTCGGACTACATAGGCAATGCTCTCTCTCTCTCTCTCTCTCTCTCTCTCTCTCTCTCACACACACACACACACACACACAGACACATACACAACTAAAATAATATAAATTCTTCTTTTTTATATATCAACTTTAGAAGCAACTGAATCAATAGACATACCATCAATGGATCTTGAGACCTTGAAGAGTGGTAAGAATACTCTCGCATTTCTTTGAGATGGCTTTGTCGTATATTCTTGGTGGATTCGAACAAACTATGAGTGCACGACAGGGAACGTCACGGAGCATTCCACCGGAAGTATGAAATATAATGCTCTGCTTGCCGGGATCGCTTATTAGTTCTTCATGGAAATCCTCCGGAGCATCCTTCCCGTTTCGGACTACAGAAACAATGCTCTCTCTCTCTCTCTCTCCTCTCTCTCTCTCTCTCTCTCTTTAGGATGAAGAGAACAACCTTCGGAAATAGATGATTTGTAGAAGTCTGTTGCTGCGTAAGATGATTATATTATCTCTCTCTCTCTCTCTCTCTCGCTCTCTCTCTCCTCTCTCTCTCTCTCTTTTCAGGATCAAGATAATTAGCTTCGGATATAGTTGCTTTATAAAAGTCTGATCGCTGCCTAGGATAATTATATTCTCTCAATCTCTCTCTCTCTCTCTCTCTCTCTCTCCAACTGTGATTTATTCTTTAATCTCTCTCCCGAACCCACCTCACCGCTGCATAGTGCATTGCATCTTACCAGAGTCCGCCTTTCTCTGGCAACAAACAGATGCATATTGCTAAATTGCAATGGGATGACCTGACGAAGGTATCTGTTAATTTAACTACTAGCTGTATGAAAGACCCCTTCCTAACCTCTCTCTCTCTCTCTCTCTCTCTCTCTCTCTCTCTCTCGTCTCTTTCTCTTTCTCTTTCTCTCTCT
>NC_090742.1:79481517-79484017 GCF_036898095.1 Palaemon carinicauda | reverse complement strand
GAATTCTTGGAAATGAAGAAAAGAACATCATCTCAGAACAGGAAGGAAACATGGGAGAATCCATATCATTACCAATATCAAATAATGGGGATGAAACACAAACCATAATAGTGATGAATGTATAGGGTTTAGTCACGAGTAACTCTAAAAGGAAAATAGAGTTCTTAGATGAACTAACCCAAATTGAAAAAATAGATATATTGAATATAGGTGAAACATGATATTCCCAAGAGACTGGCAGTGATGACCACATAAAGGGTTTCCAAACATATAGATCAGACAGAACAAATAGAAATCAAGGGGGAACCGCAATATATGGAAGAGACATAAATCAAGGGAAAGTCAGTGAAAAATACAGCAACAAAGAATGTGAATTGATTGCGGTAAAATTTGAATATGAAAAATTAGTGAATATTGCAGTTTACAGACCCCCAAATACTAAGGAGTTTGACATAATAATAGAAAAAAATAGATGACATATGTAGAAACCATAAAGACTGGAATATACTCCTATCCGGAGATTTTAACTTTCCTTTCGTGGATTGGAAAGAACCGATAGAAGAAAATGGTTGTATATATACATGTAAAAAATAGAGTAATAGTAGCGCAGAAGATGAGAAGCAATTTGAAAAGTTTCAAGATATGCTATTAGAACATAATATGCAACAAATAATCCACTTTCCAACAAGAAAGGACAATGTCCTAGATTTAATATTTGTGAATGAGGTGAATTATGTTAAAGAAATAATAGTGTATAACACGGAATTTCAGACCACAATGTCATAGAATTAATAGTCCATTCCAAAGCAAGTGAACGCAGACATAAACAAAGGACAAAACGATGGGAAGGATGTGGAAAATATAATTTTTATAGTAAGAATACAAAATGGTCAGAAATAAATGAAGAATTGAACAAAGATTGGAAAAATATATTCGTAAGTGATAATATACATGTAAATACGGATATACTGTACAAAATACTAGAGAAATTTGTTGAAAAGTATGTACCGAAAAAAAAAAAAATAAACATCAGACATATATACCATGAGACAGAAGGATCTTATTTCTGAAAATTAGAAAGTGGAAGAAAAATCTTGCAAAAGAAAAAAATGTATGGAAAATGATGGAAATAAAAAAGTAAGATAGAAAATGCAGAAAAAAAGATTATACAATCGAAAGAAAATGAAAAAAGGGACTTAGAAGAAAGGCCACTTCAAAATATCAGAAAAAACCCAAAGTACTTTACTCCTATGCGAAAAAGATGAATAAAGGGAGATTAGAAATAGGCCCTCTAAGAACTGAAGGACGGTTAACGAATAAAAAAAAAGAAATATGCAACATAGCAGAAAAATATAAGAGTGAGTTCACGCCAAGAATTGCGAATGAGAATAAGTAAACGGAAATGCAGAGAATAAAATGATGATTATCTAACAGATATAGATATTAATGAAGCAGATATTATGCAGGCTATAAGAGAAATTAAAAATGGATCAGCGGCCGGACCAGATGGAGTTCCAGCGATTTTTGTTAAAAAAACTGCGCACACTATCGCGAAGCCGCTTGCAATACTGCTAAGACAAAGTGTAGATATGAGTGAGGTATGTGTTTAAACATAAATTATCTTTATAACCCCTATTTTCAAAAGTGGATCAAGACTACAGGCAAGCAATTATAGACCTGTTAGTCTAACATCACATATTATGGAAGTGTATGAAAGGGTAATAAAAAAGAAAATAATGAATCATTTGGTTAAAACTAATTTTTTCAATATAGGTCAACATGGTTTTATGCCCGTAAAAAGTACAAAAACCCAACTGATAGCACACTATGAAAACATATACAAAAATATGATAAATGAAAAACACATAGATGTGATCTATCTAGATTTTGCAAAAGCCTTTGACAAGGTAGACTATAATATATATTAGAGAAAAAATGAGAAAGCATAATATAGTGGGAAAGATAGAAAAATGGGTAAAAGAATTTCTGCAAAACAGAAAATAGGTAGTGGTTGCAAATGACGAGAAATCAGATGAAGATCAAGTAATATCTGGCGTGCCACAGGGTATAGTATTAGCTGCACTGCTGTTTGTTATTATGATCTTATAAATAGACTGTAATGTTAAAAACTTTGTAGTGAGAAGTTTCGCCGATGACACAAGAATAAGTAGAGAAATTACTTGTGATGAAGATAGGAACTCATTACAAAGAGATCTAAACAAAATATATGAATGGGCGGAGATAAATAGGATGGTATTTAACTCCGGTAAATTTAAATCAATAAAATATGGAAACAGATTAGGAATAGTATATGCATACAGGGGACCTAATAACGAGACAATCACAAACAAGGAAGCAATTAAAGACCTTGGTGTAATGTTAAACAGGAATATGTAATGCAACGACCAAATAGCAACACTGTTGGGTAAATGTAAAGCAAAATTTGGGATGATATTCAGACACTTTAAAACAAGAAAATCTGAACACATGATTATGCTTA
>NC_090742.1:79459059-79481017 GCF_036898095.1 Palaemon carinicauda | reverse complement strand
ATACAGTCTAGAAAGGAGAAGAGAACGCTACATGATAATACAAGCATGGAAGCAAATAGAAGGAATTGCTGAAAACATCATGGAGCTTAAAGTATCAGAAAGAGCAAGCCGAGGTAGATTAATAGTGCCAAAAAGCATTCCAGGTAAACTGAGAAAGGCGCACAGGACATTAATCCACAACGCACCAGCATCGATAATGCAGCGACTATTTAATGTGCTGCCAGCTCATCTAAGAAACATATCAGGAGTGAGCGTAGATGCGTTTAAAAATAAGCTCGATAAATACCTAAGATGCATCCCAGACCATCCAAGACTGGAAGATGCAAAATACACTGGAAGATGTATTAGCAACTCTCTGGTGGATATACGAGGTGCCTCACACTGAGGGACCTGGGGGAACCCAAACAAAAAATAAGGCAAGGTAAGGTAAGGTAAGGATCAAGAGAATGAGCTTCAAAAATAGTTGCTTTGTAAAAGTCTGATTACTGCTTAGGATGATCATATTCTCTCTCTCTCTCTCTCTCTCTCTCTCTCTCTCTCTCTCTCTCTCTTTAAGGATCAAGAGAATGAGCTTCAAAAATAGTTGCTTTGTAAAAGTCTGATTACTGCTTAGGATGATCATATTCTCTCTCTCTCTCTCTCTCTCTCTCTCTCTCTCTTCAGGATCAAGAGAATTAGCTTTGGAAATAGTTGTTTTGTATAAGTGTCATTGCTGCTTAGGATGATCGTATTATTTCTCTCTCTCTCTCTCTCTCTCTCTCTCTCTCTCTCTCTCTTCAGGATCAAGAGAATGAGCTTCGGAAATAGATGTTTTGTAAAAGTCTGATAGTTGCCTAAGATAATTATATTATCTCTCTCTCTCTCTCTCTCTCTCTCTCTCTCTCTCTCTCTCTTCTCAGGATCAAGAGAATGAGCTTCGTAATTAGTTAGTTTGTACAAGTCTGATAGCTGCTTAGGATATTTATATTATCTCTCTCTCTCTCTCTCTCTCTCTCTTTCTCTCTCTCTCTCTCTCTCTCTCTCTCTCTCTTTCTCTCTCTTTAAGGGTCAAGAGAATGAGCTTAAAAAATAGTTGCTTTGTAAACGTCTAATTGCTGCTGTAGGATGATCATATTCTCTCTCTCTCTCTCTCTCTCTCTCTCTCTCTCTCTCTCTCTCTTCAGGATCAAGAGAATGGGCTTTGGAAATAGTTGTTTTGTAAAAGTCTCATTGTTGCTTAGGATGATCATATTATCTCTCTCTCTCTCTCTCTCTCTCTCTCTCTCTCTCTTCAGGATCAAGAGAATGAGCTTTGGAAATAGTTTTCTTGTAAAAGTCTGATACCTGCTTACGATGATTATAATAATACTCTCTCTCTCTCTCTCTCTCTCTCTCTCTCTCTCTCTCCTCAGGATCAAGAGAATGAGCTTTGGAAACAGTTTCTTTGTACAAGTCTGATAGCTGCTTAGGATAATTTATTATCTCTCTCTCTCTCTCTCTCTCTCTCTCTCTCTCTCTCTCTCTCTCTTTAAGGATCAAGAGAATGAGCTTCAAAAATAGTTGCTTTGTAAAAGTCTGATTACTGCTTAGGATGATCATATTCTCTCTCTCTCTCTCTCTCTCTCTCTCTCTCTCTTTAAGGATCAAGAGAATGAGCTTCAAAAATAGTTGCTTTGTAAAAGTCTGATTACTGCTTAGGATGATCATATTCTCTCTCTCTCTCTCTCTCTCTCTCTCTCTCTCTCTCTCTTCAGGATCAAGAGAATTAGCTTTGGAAATAGTTGTTTTGTATAAGTGTCATTGCTGCTTAGGATGATCGTATTATTTCTCTCTCTCTCTCTCTCTCTCTCTCTCTCTCTCTCTCTTTCTCTCTCTCTCTCTCTCTTCAGGATCAAGAGAATGAGCTTCGGAAATAGATGTTTTGTAAAAGTCTGATAGTTGCCTAAGATAATTATATTATTTCTCTCTCTCTCTCTCTCTCTCTCTCTCTCTCTCTCTCTCTCTTCTCAGGATCAAGAGAATGAGCTTCGTAATTAGTTAGTTTGTACAAGTCTGATAGCTGCTTAGGATATTTATATTATCTCTCTCTCTCTCTCTCTCTCTCTCTTTCTCTCTCTCTCTCTCTCTCTCTCTCTCTCTCTCTCTTTCTCTCTCTTTAAGGGTCAAGAGAATGAGCTTAAAAAATAGTTGCTTTGTAAACGTCTAATTGCTGCTGTAGGATGATCATATTCTCTCTCTCTCTCTCTCTCTCTCTCTCTCTCTCTCTCTCTTCAGGATCAAGAGAATGGGCTTTGGAAATAGTAGTTTTGTATAAGTCTCATTGTTACTTAGGATGATCATATTATCTCTCTCTCTCTCTCTCTCTCTCTCTTTCTCTCTCTCTCTCTCTCTCTCTCTCTCACTTTTCAGTATCAAGAGAATGAGCTTCGGAAATAGTTGCTTTGTAAAAGTCTGTTTGCTGCTCAGCATGATCATATTATCTCTCTCTCTCTCTCTCTCTCTCTCTCTCTCTCTCTCTCTCTTCAGGATCAAGAAAATGAGCCTCGGAAACAGTTGCTTTGTAAAAGTCTGATTGCGGCGTAGGATGATCATATTCTCTCTCTCTCTCTCTCTCTCTCTCTCTCTCTCTCTCTTCAGGATCAAGAAAATGAGCTTCGGAAATAGATGTTTTGTAAAAGTCTGATAGTTGCTTAAGATAATTATATTATCTCTCTCTCTCTCTCTCTCTCTCTCTCTCTCTCTCTCTTCAGGATCAAGAGAATGAGCTTTGGAAACAGTTGCTTTGTAAAAGTCTGATTGCTGCATAGGATGATCATATTATCTCTCTCTCTCTCTCTCTCTCTCTCTCTCTCTCTCTCTCTCTCCAGGATCAAGAGAATGATCTCCAGAAATAGTGGTTTTGTAAAAGTCTGACAGCTGCTTAGGATGATCATATTATCTCTCTCTCTCTCTCTCTCTCTCTCTCTCTCTCTCAAGTGTTTCTGTATGACTTGTGTGATCCGATAATTAAGTTGATTTAACACGGCTAACAAAAGGCTATCAAGTGCAATATAGCTACAAGTTTTCGTGAATAGTCGGCTATTAGTTTGAGGTTAGAAAAGTGGGATAAAACGTCAGCATAGCATAGTTATGTTGTGAATTAATGAAAATATGATCAAGATGGCGCTCTTTAACACAGGCAAAGCTTGGAGGGATATTGGTGCAATCAGCAAGAGTAAATTCCATGAGTTGGTGCATCAAGAACTAGACGATTTGGTAACCGAGGTTGCTAGTAGCTCCAACGGAAAAATATTTTCAAACACATTGAAACAATATGATTCAACAAACTGAAGCAAGTCTGCAGAACACATCATCAAAATAATAGAAGAAATTCCAAAGAAGATGCAGGTGACAGACTTATAAAGAAAGTAAGTTTACATCAATCAACACATTCCATCAAAGAACAATAAGAAGTCTAATATGGTGAATATGCTTATTGATGCATTGGGAAAAAGAATGCAAAAATGTTGCAATACATGTAAGATGTGGCATTCCATTATTAATCCACATCAGCTGATCTGGAAACACGATGTATGTCATGTACTAACACATCCTACTTGCGCTGAAGTGCAACATAAAATAAAAAATAAAGACACAAAGGTATTCTGCTCAACGTGCTTAGTCTGGATAGAAAATATAATTAAGTCGAGACTGAATCTGCCAATAGTTGAAGATAAAAAACGAGGAAGAAGAAGAAGAAAAAGAAGAGAAAAATGAACAGGATATGTGTAAGGATGCAGAAGAAATCATTGATAATACATATGGTACCATTCAACAACATACTTAAGAAGGAAAGATTATTAGATGGAAACAAATAATAGACCCAAGAGACTCTACCCGGACCTACATACTTATAGGGAAGAGCAAGAACAAGAAAAGAAAGAAAAGAAAGATATAGTCTGCAATTCACTGAAAAGAGGGAATTGTATTTTTACCGAAATATGCCACTAAAAGCATCGAAATATATGCCATAATCATAAAATATATGGTAAATGTCCGTATATAGACGGATATGGAGACGAATGCAGGGATCTTCATCCAAAAATATGCAAAAACCTGATAGAAGGAAAAGGATAAAAATTTAACAAAACTTGTCGATATATGCATCCCGCAACCATGAATGAAAGTCAGAAAACTCAGCAAACAGAAAAGAAAAATGAAACAAAAAAAGAAACAAAAAACAAGCCGAGTATATACCGCGATATGCACAAAGGCCCCAAGATATGATGCCTTTCAACCCATATATGCACAATTAGAGCCCAACTACGAAGAATGCATCTATAATGCCAGGGGTCGGTGCAGTTATGGGGATAATTGAAGGTATACACAAAAATAAATATGAAGGCAAAAGAGCAAATATGATAGAAAAGTTGGATTTCTTCATGGCAGAATTCTTGGAAATGAAGAAAAGAACATCATCTCAGAACAGGAAGGAAACATGGGAGAATCCATATCATTACCAATATCAAATAATGGGGATGAAACACAAACCATAATAGTGATGAATGTATAGGGTTTAGTCACGAGTAACTCTAAAAGGAAAATAGAGTTCTTAGATGAACTAACCCAAATTGAAAAAATAGATATATTGAATATAGGTGAAACATGATATTCCCAAGAGACTGGCAGTGATGACCACATAAAGGGTTTCCAAACATATAGATCAGACAGAACAAATAGAAATCAAGGGGGAACCGCAATATATGGAAGAGACATAAATCAAGGGAAAGTCAGTGAAAAATACAGCAACAAAGAATGTGAATTGATTGCGGTAAAATTTGAATATGAAAAATTAGTGAATATTGCAGTTTACAGACCCCCAAATACTAAGGAGTTTGACATAATAATAGAAAAAAATAGATGACATATGTAGAAACCATAAAGACTGGAATATACTCCTATCCGGAGATTTTAACTTTCCTTTCGTGGATTGGAAAGAACCGATAGAAGAAAATGGTTGTATATATACATGTAAAAAATAGAGTAATAGTAGCGCAGAAGATGAGAAGCAATTTGAAAAGTTTCAAGATATGCTATTAGAACATAATATGCAACAAATAATCCACTTTCCAACAAGAAAGGACAATGTCCTAGATTTAATATTTGTGAATGAGGTGAATTATGTTAAAGAAATAATAGTGTATAACACGGGAATTTCAGACCACAATGTCATAGAATTAATAGTCCATTCCAAAGCAAGTGAACGCAGACATAAACAAAGGACAAAACGATGGGAAGGATGTGGAAAATATAATTTTTATAGTAAGAATACAAAATGGTCAGAAATAAATGAAGAATTGAACAAAGATTGGAAAAATATATTCGTAAGTGATAATATACATGTAAATACGGATATACTGTACAAAATACTAGAGAAATTTGTTGAAAAGTATGTACCGAAAAAAAAAAAAATAAACATCAGACATATATACCATGAGACAGAAGGATCTTATTTCTGAAAATTAGAAAGTGGAAGAAAAATCTTGCAAAAGAAAAAATGTATGGAAAATGATGGAAATAAAAAAGTAAGATAGAAAATGCAGAAAAAAAGATTATACAATCGAAAGAAAATGAAAAAAGGGACTTAGAAGAAAGGCCACTTCAAAATATCAGAAAAAACCCAAAGTACTTTACTCCTATGCGAAAAAGATGAATAAAGGGAGATTAGAAATAGGCCCTCTAAGAACTGAAGGACGGTTAACGAATAAAAAAAAAGGAAATATGCAACATAGCAGAAAAATATAAGAGTGAGTTCACGCCAAGAATTGCGAATGAGAATAAGTAAACGGAAATGAGAGAATAAAATGATGATTATCTAACAGATATAGATATTAATGAAGCAGATATTATGCAGGCTATAAGAGAAATTAAAAATGGATCAGCGGCCGGACCAGATGGAGTTCCAGCGATTTTGTTAAAAAAACTGCGCACACTATCGCGAAGCCGCTTGCAATACTGCTAAGACAAAGTGTAGATATGAGTGAGGTATGTGTTAAACATAAATTATCTTATATAACCCCTATTTTCAAAAGTGGATCAAGACTACAGGCAAGCAATTATAGACCTGTTAGTCTAACATCACATATTATGGAAGTGTATGAAAGGGTAATAAAAAAGAAAATAATGAATCATTTGGTTAAAACTAATTTTTTCAATATAGGTCAACATGGTTTTATGCCCGTAAAAAGTACAAAAACCCAACTGATAGCACACTATGAAAACATATACAAAAATATGATAAATGAAAAACACATAGATGTGATCTATCTAGATTTTGCAAAAGCCTTTGACAAGGTAGACTATAATATATATTAGAGAAAAAATGAGAAAGCATAATATAGTGGGAAAGATAGAAAAATGGGTAAAAGAATTTCTGCAAAACAGAAAATAGGTAGTGGTTGCAAATGACGAGAAATCAGATGAAGATCAAGTAATATCTGGCGTGCCACAGGGTATAGTATTAGCTGCACTGCTGTTTGTTATTATGATCTTATAAATAGACTGTAATGTTAAAAACTTTGTAGTGAGAAGTTTCGCCGATGACACAAGAATAAGTAGAGAAATTACTTGTGATGAAGATAGGAACTCATTACAAAGAGATCTAAACAAAATATATGAATGGGCGGAGATAAATAGGATGGTATTTAACTCCGGTAAATTTAAATCAATAAAATATGGAAACAGATTAGGAATAGTATATGCATACAGGGGACCTAATAACGAGACAATCACAAACAAGGAAGCAATTAAAGACCTTGGTGTAATGTTAAACAGGAATATGTAATGCAACGACCAAATAGCAACACTGTTGGGTAAATGTAAAGCAAAATTTGGGATGATATTCAGACACTTTAAAACAAGAAAATCTGAACACATGATTATGCTTTACAAAACTTATGTACGTAGTACACTCGAGTACTGCAATATGATATGGTACCCACACTAACAAAAGGATATTGCACAAATAGAGAGTGTACAAAGATCCTTTACTGCTGGAATAGAAGAAGTTAAGGACCTTGACTGCTAGGAAAGACTGCAATTTTTAAAACTGTACAGTCTAGAAAGGAGAAAAGAACGCTACATGATAATACAAGCATGGAAGCAAATCGAAGGAATTACTGAAAACATCATGGAGCTAAAGATTTCAGAAAGAGCAAGCCAAGGTAGATTAATAGTTCCCAAAACTATATCAGGAAAAGTAAGGAAGGCGCAAAAGACATTAATCCACTACGCACCAGCGTCGATACTGCAACAACTATTTAATGCGCTGCCAGCTCATCAAAGAAACATATCAGGAGTGAGCGTAGATGTGTTTAAGAATAAGCTCGATAAATACCTAACATGCATCCCAGACCATCCAAGACTGGAAGATTCAAAATACACCGGAAGATGCATAAGCAACTCTCTGGTGGATATACGAGGTGCCTCACACTGAGGGACCTGGGGGAACCCAAACATCAAGAGAATTAGCTTCGGGAACAGTTGCTTTATAAAAGACTGATTGCTGCTTAGGATGATCATATCTCTCTCTCTCTCTCTCTCTCTCTCTCTCTCTCTCTCTCTCAGGATCAAGAGAATTAACTTTGGAAATAGTTATTTTGTAAAAGTCTGATAGCTGCTCAGGATGATCATATTATCTCTCTCTCTCTCTCTCTCTCTCTCTCTCTCTCTCAGGATCAAGAGAATGAGCTTTGGAAATAGTTGTTTTATAAAAGTCTGATAGCTGCTTAGGATGATCATATTATCTCTCTCTCTCTCTCTCTCTCTCTCTCTCTCTCTCTCTCTCAGGATCAAGATAATTAGCTTTGGAAATACAGTAGTTGCTTTGTAAAAATCTGATTGCTGCTTAGGATGATCATCTCTCTCTCTCTCTCTCTCTCTCTCTCTCTCTCTCTCTCTCTCTCTCTCTCTCTCTTCAAGATCAAGAGAATGAGCTTCAGAAATAGTTGCTTTGTAAAAGTCTGACAGCTGCTAAGGATAATTATATTCTCTCTCTCTCTCTCTCTCTCTCTCTCTCTCTCTCTTCAAGATCAAGAGAATTAGCTTCGAAAATAGTTGTTTCGTAAAAGACTAATAGCTGCTTAAGATGATCATATTATATTTCTCTCTCTCTCTCTCTATCTCTCTCTCTCTCTCTCTCTCTCTCTCTCTCTCTCTCTCTCTCAGGATCAAGAGAGTAAGCTTTGGAAATAGTTGTTTTTATGAAAGTCTGATAGCTGCTTAGGATGATCATATCTCTCTCTCTCTCTCTCTCTCTCTCTCTCTCTCTC
The DNA here is from genome assembly GCF_036898095.1 of Palaemon carinicauda. Taxonomy (NCBI): domain Eukaryota; kingdom Metazoa; phylum Arthropoda; class Malacostraca; order Decapoda; family Palaemonidae; genus Palaemon; species Palaemon carinicauda. The sequence goes on along the minus strand of NC_090742.1, from coordinate 79,472,729 downwards.
TCTCTCTGGATCAAGAGAATTAGCTTCGGAAATAGTTGCTTTGTAAAAATCTGATTGCTGCTTAGGATGATCAGAGGCATAACAATTGGGTGGCAGAGGTGGCAAACTGCCACGGGCCCAGGGCCTATAATGGTTAAAGGGGCCCATGGACGTAGAGTCACAGAAAGGGAGCCAAGGGACCCAAGGGATATGGGCCCATGGCCGCAAAAAGAAGAAAAAAAAATATGCTACTGCTTACTGTTATATTTTAGTGATTTAGAAAAAAAAAATTATTTCAAATTCCTCAATATAAAACTGGTAAATTATTTTTAACAGAAACTGAGAAGACATTACATATTGTTAATATATATGATGGCCTTTATGGGTTATGAGGTCATAGGGAGTATTACTATTCGTACACTACAGGTCCGTATGAGATCTTGGCTTGAACGCGTTATGTTCCTGTCTAAGTCCTGGCCTCCGTGTACACCAGTTAACAGAGCTTGTCAGTTGTCACCGCCTGTGACCGCCAATATCTTTTGATCATTTAAAGGAAAAAGTAAGAGAAGTTTTTCGCGTTTCGTGATTGTTTTACATTCTATTCTTTTATAAGTGGACTACAACTGATAGTTATCTTACACCTTATGAAAGATTTTGTTGATTACGAATTGTGAACTTGATTTTAATATTTGACTCACAATACAAATAATGTAATAGAAAGAACAATGCATTGAAGAAAGATGTAATTAATATCTTCACAATGATATCAATCGAAATTTTTTTATAGGGCCTCAGTGGCGTGGTCGATATGGTGTTTGCGTCCCACCTCGGTGGTCGCAGATTCGATTCTCGGCCATTCTATTGAGGAGTGAGAGATATGTATTTCTGGTGATAGAAGTTGACTCTCGACGTTGTTCGGAAGTCACGTAAAGCCGTTGGTACCGTTGCTGAATAACCACTGGTTCCATGCAACGTAAAAACACCATACAAAAAAAAAAAAAAAAAAAAAAAAAAAAAAAAAACAATAGAATTTTTGTATATCAGATGATAAGAGAGTATAATTTTCTCAATTAATAATAGTTTTCATTTACAGTGAATCGGATATATCATGCCTCCCAAAAAACATCTTAGTGGCAGTGAAAAGCGGAAAAAGAAAAAAGAAAATGAAATTAAGGCATCAAAGCTTCCAAAAATTAGTGGTTTATTTTCCCCAACAGTAGAAGTGATTAACGGAAATGCAAAGGACAATAACAGTTGTGAAGCTATTGGAGAAAATACTAATAGTAGTGTCACTAGTGTGGAAATGCCTACTACTAGTACTAGTTTAGTTGAAACAAACACAGCAACTGATACAGATGAAAAGAAATTAGACGAAGTTGGCAAGCCTGATTCTGACCTAGTTTCCGACACTATATTAGGCAATACCTGTGAAGATGAGTGTAAACCTAGTACCTCAAAAGACCATGCGCCTGAGCTCTTATTTGACACAATAACATCGTTGTGGCCTACAGACCGAGGACATTTTATGGAACAAAACTTGAAGGACCAAACAAAACGATTTATCATTACACATGGACATTGCAAGCCTAATGGCCCTTTCAAAAAGGATGCAGAAGGTCGCTCTTTCTCTGGAAAATATTATCATGCAGTGTCCAAATCAGGTGTGAAAATTGAGAGGTCGGGGTTATGCTATTCAGTTGTTCTTGATAAGGCTTATTGTGAGACATGTTGGTTGTTTGCTAATCGAGGAGCGAGTAGATTTCAAGATACATGGATTGATGGCTATTGTGACTGGAAACACATAGGTGAGGGTATGAGGAGGCACGAATCATCCCAAATTCACTATAATTCATGCCTAGTGTATGAACAATGGCGCTTGCATGGAACTTTGAGTGAAGCACTTGAAGGTAATCTTCAAAAGGAGAAAAAATACTGGCGTTAGATTTTGGACAGATTATTAAATGTAACTCTTACATTAGCGATGTGCAATTTGCCATTTCCTGGACACAAAGAAGGAACACAAGCAGAAGATGAAGGTGATTATGATGAGGATGAAAGGAAACGTGGAAATTTCGTTTGCATCATTGAGTTGCTTTCTAAATATGATCCAGTTCTTTCAGAATTAATCAGTAAACCTAAAGGTAAAACAAAGTATATGAGCCCAATTATACAAAATGAACTCATTGGGTTGCTTACAAAGGAAACTGAAAAAGAACTTACTTATGCCATTAAAGCAGTTCCATTTTATAGCATAATGTTAGATACAACACGGGATATTTCCAAAATTGATCAGATGTGTGAAATATACCGTTACTGTAGCATAGAATATGATGATAATGGAAAGCCAAAACCCCTACAAATTAATGAGTCTTTTTTAGGGTTTCATAAGGTTGAGGGCCAAAGTGGAGCTGCACTGTCAGAACAAATTTTGCAAATAATTAAACAAAGAGGACTTTCTATTTCAAGGTGTCGTGGCCAAGGATATGATGGAGCTAGTAACATGAAGCGGATATACAAAGGTGTGCAGAAAAAAATAATTGATGTTGAACCCAGTGCAGTTTATGTTCATTGTGCTGCTCATAATTTAAATTTGGTGATTAATAATGCTGTCAAGGATGTGACAGAAATGGCGCAGTTTTATGATTTTGTTCAAAGAGTCTATGTGATTTTTGGATTAAGTATCAAGAGATGGGACATATTATCTTGCTTAATTTCTGAATCAGGCACTCACAAAGGGGTAACTATTAAAAAGTTAAACCCAATTAGATGGGCTGGACATTATGATGCGGTATTTGCTCTCAAAGTTCGATTCTGTGATGTGCAGAAAGCTCTAGCACAAATAATATTATGCAGCTCTAAGGCAGACGAACGCAATGAAGCCACTGCACTAAATAAATGTCTTGAAAATTTTAATTTTGTATTCCTTTTGACGTTACAGTCCAAAATCTTACAGTCAATAAATTTAGTATAAAAAATTTTGCAATCTAAAGCAGTTGATCTTGCTAAGGCAGCAGACCTCTTAAAGGTTTGCATGGATGAGATGTGCAGATTAAGAAATCAGTTTGAGGATGTAAAGAAAGAAGCAACAGATATAGCCCAGAAGTGGTCAATCAGACCAGAATTTGAGAAAAAGAGACTTCGTACCGTAATAAGACATGTTGGCGAGCTTTGTGAAGACCAAAGATTAGAAGATCCAGAGAGTTTGTGTAGAGTAACTGTTGACTATCGTACTCTGGACATCATCACAACTCAGTTGAATTTCCGTTTTACTGGCTTGCATGAAGTTGTCTCATCATTCTCGGTGTTGGAACCAATCTCATTGCATAATTTAACTGACTCAGAGCTGTGAAAAAATACCACAACGATGTGTCAGAAACATCCACACAGGAAATTTTCAGCATGAGACCTGCTCTGAAGGGAGAAATAAGCAAAGTTTCTAGTATTAAGGACCTTGCTAATATGTTGATCATAGAAAATCATTCTATTTCAGCCAGTTTCCCTGAGGTTTGCAATGCAATGCTATTGTTTTTAACTATTCCAGTCACAACTGCAAGTGCAGAGCGTTCATTCTCCAAACTAAAGCTTGTTAAAAACTATTTGCGAAGTACAATGGCACAGGAAAGATTAGAAGGACTAGCTCTTCTATCGAATGAACAAGGAACTGCGCGTAAATTGAACTTAAGTAAAGTTATTGACAGATTTGCAGAGATGAAAGCAAGGAATAAAAAATTCTAGAATGTATAAGGTATATTTGTTTATTTAATGATGGTATAAATGTTTTGGACCAAGTTGTGTTTATTTTCATTTTATAGCTATCGTAATTATATAATAATGTAACGGCCGCATAGGCCTACATAAGGGTATTCATCTAATTCATTATTGAGAATATATAATTTAGATGTTTTTTTCTAAGCTATGTATGTATTAACAATTAGTAATTATATTTCAATGCCTGCATATTATATTTCAATTTATTATGCCTACCAGTTCTACGATATATCAAATCAATCTCTCTACTCTCTCTCCTATAATATATATATATATATATATATATATATATATATATATATATATATATATATATATATATATATATATGAGGTAATGGGGCCCACTATAAGAAAATTCCACGGGCCCATTCTCACCTAGTTACGCCCCTGAGGATGATCATATCTCTCTCTCTCTCTCTCTCTCTCTCTCTCTCTCTCTCTCTTCAGGATCAAGAGAATGAGCTTCGGAAATAGCTGCGTTGTTAAAAGTCTAATAGCTACTTAGGATGATTATATTATCTCTCTCTCTCTCTCTCTCTGTCTCTCTCTCTCTCTCTCTCTCTCTCTCTCTCTTCAAGATCAAGAGAATCAGCTTCGGAAATAGTTGTTTATTTAAGTCTGATGGCTGCTTAGGATGATCATATTATCTCTCTCTCTCTCTCTCTCTCTCTCTCTCTCTCTCTCTCTCTCTCTCTCTCTCTCTCTCTCTCTCTCTCTCTCTGGGATCAAGAGAATGAGCTTCAGAAATAGTTGCTTTGTAAAAGTCTAATAGCTGTTTAGAATAATTATATTATCTCTCTCTCTCTCTCTCTCTCTCTCTCTCTCTCTAGGATCAAGAAAATGAGCTTTGAAAATAGTTGTTTTGTAAAAGTCTGATACCTGCTTAGGAAGATCATATTATCTCTCTCTCTCTCTCTCTCTCTCTCTCTCTCTCTCTCTCTCTCTCTCTCTCTCTCTCTCTCTCTCAGGATCAAGACAATGAGCTTCAGAAATAGTTGCTTAGTAAAAGTCTGATTGCTGCTTAGGATGATTATCTCTCTCTCTCTCTCTCTCTCTCTCTCTCTCTCTCTTTCAGGATGAAGAGAGCAAGCTTCGGAAATAGTTGCTTTGTAATAGTCTGATAGCTGCTTGGGATGATTATATTATCTCTCTCTCTCTCTCTCTCTCTCTCTGTCTCTCTCTCTCTCTCTCTCTCTCTCTCTCTCTCTCTCAGAATCAAGAGAATGAGCTTCAGAAACAGTTGCCTTGTGAAAGTCTGTTGCTGATTAGGTTGATTATATTATCTCTCTCTCTCTCTCTCTCTCTCTCTCTCTCTCTCTCTCTCTCTCTCTCTCTCTCTCTCTCTCTCAGGATGAAGAGAACGAGCTTCGGAAATAGTTGCTTTGTAATAGTGTGATAGCAGCTTGGGATGATTCTATTCTCTCTCTCTCTCTCTCTCTCTCTCTCTCTCTCTCTCTCTCTCTCTCTCTCTCTCTCTCTGAGAGTGAGAGTTACTGTATGCTAGTGAGTCCCATTTTGTGATCCGAGAAATCAGCTGATTTAACGCGAATAACAAAAGGCTATCGAGTGCAATATAGCTACAAGTTTTTGTGAATAGTCTGCGATTAGTTTGAGGTCAGAACAGTGGGATAAAACGTCGGCATAGCATAGTTATCTTGTGAATTACTAAAAATCTGAACAAGATGACAGCCTATAACACAAGCAAGGCAAGAGTAAATTCCATGACTTGGCACAACAAGAACTAGACCTCTTGATAACAGAGGTCGCTCAAAGCTCCAACCAGTGTGATGGAAAAATATTCTCAAACATATTGAAACAATACGATCCAACAAACTGGAAAAAGTCTGTGGAAAACATCATCAAGATATTAAAAGACCAAAGAAGATCCAGGTGATAAATAGACTTGTAAAGAAAGTTTACATCAATCAGCACATTCCATTTAAGAATATAAAGTCTAATATGGTGAATATGCTGATTGATGCATTGCGAAAAAGAATGCCAAAATGGTGCAATACATGTAAGATGTGGTGCAGTATTCTTAATCCATGAAAATTATTAAGGAAATGCGATGCATGTCATGTACCAACTCACCCTACTTGCGCTGAAGTGCAACAAAAAATAAATAATAAAGACACAAAGGTATTCTGCTCAACATGCTTAGTCTGGATAGAAAATATAATAAAGTCGAGACTGAATCTGCTGATACTTGAAGAAGAAGAAGAAGAAGATAAACAGGATATGGGTAAGGATGCAGAGGAAATGATTGATACAACACATGATGCCATTCAGCAACATACTTACGAAGAAATAGATAATCAGATGGAAACAAATAATAGACCCAAGAGACTCTACCCAGACCTACATACTTTTAGGGAAGAGTTAGGGAAGAGCAAGAAAAGACAAAAAAAAGAAAAGAAAGACATAGTCTGCAATTTACTGAAAAGAGGAAATTGCAGATTTGGCGAAAGATGCTACTACAAGCATCTAAAAATATGCAATAATTATGAAATATATGGAAAATGGGCATATCTAGACGGATATGGAGACGAATGCCGAGATCTCCATCCAAAACTATGCAAAAACCTGATAGAAGGAAAAGGATGCAAATTAAAAATAAATTGTTGAAATATGCATCCTGCAACCATGATTGAAAGTCAGAAAATTCAAAAGCAAACAGAAAAGAAGAATGAAAGCAAAAAAGAAAAAGAAAAAAAAAAAACAACCCGAGTATATACCGCGCTATGCACAAAAGGCCCCAAGATATGATGCCTTCCAACCCAAATATGCACAATTAGAGACAAACTACAAAGAATGCATCTATAATGCCAGGGGTTGGTGCAGATATGGGGATAATTGCAGGTATACACACAAAAATAAATATGAAGGTGAAAGAGCAAATATAATATATAGAAAAGTTGGATTTTTTAATGGAAGAGTTACTGGAAATGAAGAAAAGAACATCATCTCACAACAGGAAGGAAACATGGGAGAATCCATATTATCACCAATATTAAATAATGGGGATGAAACACAAGCCATAATAGTGATGAATGCACAGGGTTTAGTCACGAGAAACTCTAAAAGGAAAATACAGTTCTTAGAAGAACTAACCCAAATTGAAAAAAATAGATATATTAAATATAAGTGGAACATGGTATTCCCAAGATACTAGCTGTGATGACCACATAAAGGGTTTCCAAACATACAGATCAGACAGAACAAATAGGAATCAAGGGGGAACCGCAATATATGGAAGAGACATAAATCAAGGAAAAGTCTGTGGAAAATACAGCAACACAGAATGTGAATTGATTGCGGTAGAATTTGAATATGAAAAATTAGTGAATATTGTAGTTTAGAGACCCCCAAATACTAAGGAGTTTGACATACTAATAGAATTAAATAGATGATATGTGTAGAAACCATAAAGACTGGAATATACTCCTATCCGGAGATTTTAACTTTCCTTTCATGGATTGGAAAGAACGGATAGAAGAAAGTGGTTGTATATATACTGTTACGACCGTATTTACGGCCATACTTTCAAGAGTTCTTGTCTCTACTCAGAATTTGCGGTCAGTAAAAATGTAACACAGCAACTTGGGAACAAAAGAACAAACACCTCAACAAAAGTTACAATATTTATTTACACACAAAAAAATAAGTAACGGTTGGTAACGATAATAACCAAAATAAATGAATATACAAATCAAAGGAAAACCAACCATAAGATCTTTAAAAGATCACCCACAACTGAATTAAACCCTAAGCTAAGAAATAGGAACATTTAAAATATGACATTTCAGGCAGCTGCCTTTCAAATTACTGGCCAGAAAAATCTAACCTAATCAATTGAAATAGGTAGAAGGAAGAAAGAGGAAATAAATGAGAAACTTAATATTATTCCTACCTAACACAAACAAACTAACTTAAATGTTAAACTTAACTTAATAAACAATAAATTACAAAATCAAAATAATCTTGCAAATTTACACAAAGAGAATCATCACAAAAAGCTTCAGTAGATTGTCCCATCAGGCCATACAAGGTCCAGAAAACCGTACTGCAAACAAGGGCGTGCACATCTACAGGTACTCGGCGATCCACGATCATCGTAGATAGCAATAAAGATATCTCATACCTGTAGTATGCCGCCCTACTTATCACCACGAGTTCCAAGAACTCACTGACGCTGATGAGCAGGTCAACTGGATTAAGCTCATGGGCGTCAACAGGTGGGGGACGGGGGGGACAAGTCCCCCCCACTTTTCAAAGTGGGGGGGACATAGTATCATTTGTCCCCCCCACATTTTTAGTATTCACTATGGTGATTATACCAATGTAATATTCAGCTAAAGGGATGAAACTAGAAATTATGTCCGTGCGTGTGCAAAAATACTTTAGTTGGTCTAGAAAAATATCAATAATCAACGTTTTCTATCAATAATCAACGTTTTCTTTAAAATGGTTTATTTACATTTTTCCCGCCTATAGGTCACAATTCGATCAGCTGATCTTCGAGTTTCAATAGTACAAGCTTACGCCATATGTTTCAGGTAAAAAAAACAAGGTTTTATATCAGTTCATTTATATTTAACGAAATCTGTGGTATTGTGATAGGTTGTACTATTTATATGCCCGGTAATGAATATGTAGGTCGAGGTATAAATACCGTACATGGCTTTAAATACGTGCGTAGGGCCGTAGGCAAACTGCAGAGGGAGCCTGAGTTATTTATCTATTAATTTTTAATTCGAGTTTACAATAGAAGTCAAGCAACAGCAGGTCTTACGACCCTTCAAGGTTACTCGCCCCCCCAAACCACCATGCTCATGGCATTAACCTTTAACTAGACAATTTAATGTCCATAAACGATATATTAAGCCATGCCAAGGGTATATTTTTTCATGCAATTTTCTGTCTATTTGTTGGCTTGTGTGTCTCTGACCAAGCCTAAAGTCCATAAACGAAGTATCAAGCCTCAAGGGACAAGGGTATATTGTTTTTGTCATCTGTCATGTCATTTTTTGTCTCTTTGTTGGTTTGTCTGTTTATGTCTGTCAGACTGTCCAAGCCTTAAGTCCAATAGTCCATAAACGAACGTACGAAGTATGAAGGGTATATTGTTTTTGTCATGTCATTTTTTGTCTATTTGTTGGTTTGTCTGTCTGTCTGTTTACAGATTTGCTTATAAGTCTTATATCTACAACAGAGAATGTATATCAGAAATTACTTCTCAAGGCCGGGGCCCTCAACATCACAAACAAAATCCACAAATGCAGCAAACTTTTGCATGATCAACACCAGTCACGTGCTGCTCTAATTAAGATAATTACCACACTGAAATACCTACCAGAGCAAGGCCTTGCCATCCGAGGTCATGAAACCTCAGAGGGTAATTTTGCAAAACTTTTGCAGTTGAGGGCTGAGGATGACAAAAAGCTTAAAGTATGGTTGTCCAACAAAGTTTCATATACTTCTGTTCCAATCCAAAATGAAATATTGAAGACAATGGCCAATGCTGTAGTTAGAAAAATCTGCAATGATGTTAATCAAACGTCAACACAGTTTGGCCTTATTACTGATGGAACCCAAGATATCCAAGGCAATGAACAGGAGGCTGTGTGTGTGCGATATGTCGATGACAAACTCAATGTTCATGAAGAGCTACTAGGATTGTACCAAGTGTCGGCAACTACAGGAGTGTTTCTTAGTAAAATGCTGCAAGACACGCTTATATCTCTTCAACTACCAATTCAACACCTCCGGGCTCAAACATATGATGGTGCCAGTAACATGTCAGAAAAATATAAAGGCTGTCAGGCAGAGATAAAGAAGGTGCAACCACTAGCTCTGTATGTGCATTGTGGAGCTCATGTTACCCACCTAATTATCAGCAAGGCCATACCAAATTCTCTCTTCATAAAAAATGCTTTAGACAACCTTCAAGAGCTAGGCACCCTCTACAGAAGTTCAGTTAAGTTCAAACATATGTACCTTAATATTCACACAGATGATCTCAACACTCCTCCACCAACAAGTTTGAAGCCAATATGTCCTACACGGTGGCTTACACGATATGCTGCAGTGAAAGCAGTATTAGATAATTAGCCTGATGTACTGGCTGCCCTCCAGGAGGCAGCAAAGGAGTTAGGGTCAACAACTGCATCCCGAGCAGCAGGTTTGTACAAATGTTTGTCCTCAGGGGAATGTCTACTTGGATTATATGGATCACTTCCTCTTATTCAATGTCTAGAAAACTTCAACAAGAGCCTACAAGGATCAAAAGTGACAGTATCTGGAATGCTAGAAGCTGCAGAGGTTACCATAAAGAGCCTACAGTCACTTCGATGCGAGCACAAATTCAAGAGATTATTTGAAGAAGCAGAACAGAAGCTCCATCTGTGTGACCTAGACGCAATTCCTCTTCCAAGAAAGAAAAAAATACCAAAGAGGCTAGACCAAGGATTAGGATTTGCCTCTAACTACTGTCATGACTCAGCTGAAGAGTTTTATCGAGTTGAGTTCTTCAGTGTTATTGATGCTGCCGTACTGAACATTAAAGAATACTTCACTTCCACTGATCTCACCGAGTATCAAGATTTATCGTCAGTACTGTTGACTGGGACACATAAGCCAGAAATTATCACTAAGTATCCAGAACTCAATGAATCTCTGAATCAGCAACTCGATTTCTTCCACAACCAATTTAAGGGGTCAACAGTTGAAGATTATAGAAAGATCTTCGCAGATATGGTACCAGAAGTTCGCCGAATGTTTCCTCAGGTAGAAGCATTGTTACGCCTTTTACTTGTCTCCCCAGCAAGTTCCTGCACAGCTGAGAGGTCATTCAGTGCTCTCAGACGATTGAAGACATGGTTACGTAGCAGTATGAGTCAGCAACGCCTTAACCACCTCATGATTTGCCATGTACATCGTGACCGTCTAGCTACCTTAAGTCCACAGGCAATTGCTGAGGAGTTCATCCGAGCAGAAGACAAACGAAGGACCATTTTTGGTAGATTCTGACTAACAGAATTGCTAGGATTGACACAGGTTATTTTTCGTCTTAATACTTTAAATGATATGATAATAATCTTATTTGAATGAAACAACATGAGTCTTGCTTTCATATAATGTGAATTAATCATTTAATAAACCATGCATGTTGATTTAATCAGGCTTTATTAAAATTTTCAAGTAATATAATAGTGTTTATATCTTAATCATTACAAAGGGTCTAAGGTAATACTTCATACTCAAAGCTTTAATGTCATCATGTTTGGCCAATGAATTTAAGAAATATTAAAATTATTTTGTATAACTTGACAGACAGATGCAAAATTAAAAGGCTTATAACAAGATTTCAGGCAGGATACAGGTCTTGTATTTTGCTGAAATATGTTGCTCAGGTGCCTTTAAAAGCACCAAAAAAGGTAATAAATTAAAAAGATTTCTCGGACCCCCCAGCTGTGAGGGCTCGCTGCGCTCGCCAGCCTCGCCTGTCAATGTCCCCCCCCCCCCCCACATTTTAGAAGCCAGTGACGCCCTTGATTAAGCTGCAATGCCTGAAGGCAATCCAAAATGCCACAGGAACACTGAGGGTGGTAACCTCCGAGAATCCGGGACGTCAACGGATCTCGCACGCCGCAAACCGCACCGTTCTCACTAGATACGGGCCAACTCGTTCGGAAATCCTACGACGAACGAGGGAAGGGACGTGGCTGATGAATGCCGCGGGTGACAAACACAAAGTAGCGAAGGACGTGATTCAAAAACACCAAAAGTGACCAAAATGAAGTGGCAAAGCGTCAGGCTGTGAGGAGGAACTCGAACTAACTCTGTCACTTATCACCACCATTCCATCAAGCCTTCCACTCGAGTCAACACAGCTCATAGTAGAGAAAAACAGCGATCGTTGATAAGGCACTTCAGTAGTTCACTAATACAAGGGAGAAGGTGGTAAACAAAAACAAAACTGCGAAGTCATATGACTCTCTTACAGAGTTCAGCAAACTAAGAATGACACTAGCTTATTAATAAACTGAATACTAAAACAAGATCAAAAGGTTGGACAAGTATTAACAACTTATAATTAAATTATAATGAATTTATTTTAATCTAATATATACATATAAAACATCGATTTATAGTAGCGCAGAAGATAGGAGGCAATTTGAAAAGTTTCAAGATATGCTATTTGAACATAATGTGCAACAAATAAACCACATTCCAATAAGAAAGGACAATTTCCTAGATTTAGTATTTGTGAATGAGGTGAATTATGTTAAAGAAATAATAGTGTATAACACAGGAATTTCAGATCACAATGTCATAGAATTAATAGTCCATTCCAAAGCTAGTGAACGCAAAGATAAGCAAAGCACAAAACGATGGGAAAGATATGGAAAATATAATTTTTATGGTAAGAATATAAAATGGTAAAAAATAAATGAAGAATTGAACAAAGATTGGAGAAAAATATTAGTAAATGATAATAAACCGGTGAATACGTATATACTTTACAAAATACTGGAGAAAATTGTTGAAAAATATGTACCGAAAAAAAAATAAAATGAACATCAGACATGCATACCAAGAGACAGACGGATCTTATTTAAGAAAATTAGAAAGTGGAAGAAAAATAAAAAAAGAGAGTAATAGTAGGGCAGAAGATAAGAGGCAATTTGAAAAGTTTCAAGATATGCTATTAGAACATAATATGCAACAAATAAACCACATTCCAACAAGAAAGGACAATGTCCTAGTTTTAGTATTTGTGAATGAGGTGAATTATGTTAAAGAAATAATAGTGTATAACCCGGGAATTTCAGACCAAAATGTCATAGAATTAATAATCCATTCCAAAGCAAGTGAACGCAGAAATAAACAAAGCATAAAACGATGGGAAGGATATGGAAAATAAAATTTTTATGGTAAGAATATAAAATGGTTAAAAATACATGAAGAATTGAACAAAGATTGGAGAAATGTATTAGTAATTGATAATATACAGGTAAATACGGATATACTGTACAAAATACTGGAGAAAATTGTTGAAAAATATGTACCAAAAAAAAAAATAAACATCAGACATGCATACCAAGAGACAGAAGGATCTTATTTCAGAAAATTAGAAAGTGGAAGAAAAATCTTGCAAAAGAAAAAAAATGTATGGAAAATGATGGAAATAAAAAGTAAGAGAGAAAATGCAGAAAAAAAGATTATACAATCGAAAGAAAATGTAAAAAGGAACTTAGAAGAAAGGACACTTCAAAATATCAAGAAAACCCCAAAGTACTTTACTCTTAAACAAAAAAGATGAATAAAGGGAGATTAGAAATAGGCCCTCTAAGAACTGAAGGACGGTTAACGAACAAAAAAAAAAGGAAATATGCAACATATTTACAGAAAAATATAAGAGTGAATTCACGCCAAGAATTGCAAACGAGAATAATGAAACAAAAATGAGAGGAGAAAATATTGAATATCTAACGGATATAGTTATTAATGAAGCAGATATTGTGCAGGCTATAAGAGAAATTAAAAATGGATCAGCGGCTGGACCAGATGGAGTTCCAGCGATTTTGTTAAAAAAAAAACTGCAGACACTATCGCGAAGCCGCTTGCAATACTGCTAAGACAAAGTGTAGATATGAGCGAGATATATGCTAAACATAAATTAGCTTATATAACCCCTATTTTCAAAAGTGGATCTAGACTACAGGCAAGCACTTATAGTCCTGTTAGTCTAACATCACATATTATGAAAGTGTATGAAAGGGTAATAAAAAAAAATGAATCATTTGGTTAAAAATAATCTATTTAATATAGGTCAACACGGTTTTGTGCCTGGAAAAAGTACACAAACCCAACTGATAGCACACAATGAAAACATAGAAATATGATAAATGAAAAAGA
>NC_090742.1:79449059-79454059 GCF_036898095.1 Palaemon carinicauda | reverse complement strand
ATTCCATCAACTGCAGCGGGTGATTTAGCGTTTGATTCCTGCTGTCTTTCTCATATGGTTTGGTTGGTTCTTATTCCAGTCGATTTTGAACAACAAAGTAGGATTCTCAAGAGATTGAGCGAAAGAGGAAATATAAAATGAAATAGCATTTAATGTGTCTCCATTTCTGCAGTTTTACCAGACAACTGGATTTAAGACGTCTTGTGCTATACTGTATAGTGTATCTGTTCTTGACAAGGTCACGTTTACTCATAGTTTAAAGGTTTAAAGGCCCTTCATTAACGGAAGAGGCAAGGGACAGTGACATTGCCCTATCAAGTGGGATAATCTCCTAGAGACTGACCATATAGACATATGATCAGCACCCAAGCATACCCTCCATTCAAGGTAGGACCAAGGAGGGCCAGGCAATGGCTGCTGATGACCCAGTAGATAGACCTATAGGGTTCCCCAACACCGCCCCCATCCTTAGCTCACAAGGATTGTTTGTACGGGACTCTAAGCCCAGTCTGGCGATCACCAGGCGAGGACGTTACTAACAGGCCACCACATCCCTTATTTGAATTATGTATACAGGTCATCTTTGAAAATCATAATTACACCAATATGTAATCAAGTGTTTAATTTAATCCTTGACATATATTAGAGCCATTTCCTGTACGATGTACAAAATCGTCTAAACTTATACAGGACATATTCGGTCGGACATCTGAACCAAGCTCTTGAGAATTCTACGAGGATTATATGTAATCTAAAAGGTATTTGGATCCCACCTACCCTTATATTTTCATTGACTGTTTATTTTTTTTCAACTTCATGTAACCCATTCAAAATTCTAAGTTAATTCCTGACTGCAAATTGACTTTTAAGAAACATATCCAGTCGAACTATTCTTCAATGCCACATGCAATACGCATATTGAAAAATTATTTATAGATTTTTCACAGTCATTCTATTCTCAGGAAATTTTTATATTCTTTTATTCTTCAATGTTCTAAATATGGTTCTGCTTGGACTTCAACAGTTGGCTAATTTCAAGCCGATGAAATTCCTAATATTCAACATGAAAATCCACATCTGGCATCGTCGTGTAATGAGCTCTTTGTACAAGCTGAATGAGTTTGTTCATAATTTTAACCATCCTTTACATTTTGTTCTTCCCAGATTATACCATCTACGTAATTTTAAAGGTTTAAATGTCCCTTGTGAATGGTAGAGTCAAGGAATAGGACATTCTCCTAGAAACCGACCATAAATTCTTATGATCAGAGCGAAAGGCCCAACCCCATCTCCACCCATGCGAGGACCAGGGAGGGCCAGGATATGGCTGCTGATCAAGGTCAAATTTGGTTCAATAGTTTCTTTTACTTAAGTAGGTTTTCATCAGTCTTGTTTCACTGTTTATATGTTACTTAACTATCAAGCATTCTTATTTATCTTCATATATTTCCTTTCTTTGCTATTCTCTTTCATAGCTTTCCCTTCAACCCTCCGATGCGGTACCTCAAAGACCTCTTTCCTCTTTTAGTGCTAAACGGCTTATAGCATTCTGAATTTTGAACTAAAGATTCAGCTTGCTACTAATAATAATTATAATGTTTTAGATGTATTTAAACCTCTGAATCAAGTGTTTTGAACATTTATTGGGAGTATGCTTGCTCTATGGTATAATTGAAAGTCTTAAACAATTTCCTAAAGGACCTACAAATTAAAAGAATTATTGTTCACCGTAATATGTAATCGAATTTAAGCTAAGTATTGTATTTTGAATGACCATGAACGTTTTTTTCCTTGAAGAAATCCTTCTGTCTGAACTAATCACTTGTGAAAACTAAGATAACTGTTCATTAAAAGACTTGTGTAGGCGACCCGTCAAAAATTACGGCTAAATATTTAGATAAAATGCACACTCGCGCACGCACATATTAAACCCTTCCTACCCTTTCCCTTTTCCTCGAGGGATACCCCCTCAAACAAGGGTATGCCTATTTCCTCTCCCCCTACCCGAGGGACGGTGAGAGTTCGTTTAGGTATGTCTGGCAATGCCACTATGCTTGACCGAAAGTAATATATATATATATATATATATATATATATATATATATATATATATATATATATATATATATATATATATATTATATATATATATATATATATATATATATATATATATATATATATATATTACATATATATACACATATATACACACAAACACACACACACACACACACATATATATATATATATATATATATATATATATATATATATATATATATATATATATATATATCGTAACAAAAATAAATGGATAACGGTGATGATCATAGTAATTATAGGATGTACACGAACTGGGTTTATTGTACAACTACGATCATAATTTAAAATGTACTTACGCCTCCGAAATAGGTATTTTGGACATCCGCAAGGATTGGTTATCGTTAAAACATTGAGAGGCTGTATTTTGCTGGAAGATGTTATGCTTCTTTTATGGATTATCATGGCTAATGGACTTGGAGAGAGGAGGCTTGCAAATTTCATGAGCCTCTCTCTCTCTCTCTCTCTCTCTCTCTCTCTCTCTCTCTCTCTCTCTCTCTCTCTCTCTCTCTAATATTAGGTAGGTGTGGTATCTTTGACGCCCTAGTGAATGCGTTGCAAATCGTTGAATATCCATGTTCAGTATCATGATCATTTTAAGATTAAGGTTTCCATATTGTAAAAAAAAAAAAAAAATCTTATGAAGTTTTTCTGTCTTTATCATCATTGCAAAAAGTTGTTACCGAACCTTATTGTCTTCATTTTTTTTTAAATGTTGATCAATTTTTAGGCAATAATAATCGGTTCAGTAATTCCTTTTCTGCGTCAGTCTTTGGCAAAAAAAAAAAAATTAGCATGACGAAAATTCTTATCATTATATCCTAATGATTGCATCTAAAGCTGTATTTAAATTGATTTCCATCTCCTTTTTAATCAAAGATCTTACTCAACTAGTTAGAATTCATTATATTCCTAATCAAAAGAATCAAGAATAATATTCCTCTAATTACACATCCACTACTACTATAATTTATATATTTCCAGTTTCATCTCTATATCTATGATAATAAAAATAATAACAATAATGAGAAGATATCCAGACAAATTGTCTCTAAATGATTTGTAGAATGTCCGGGAAACATAACAATGCTATTACAACAACAATTTAGGTTAAAGTATAAAAAAAGAAATAATTCTGATTCTTCAAGATTCGACCAAGTTTCTGAATAAATTATCTTATACCTGTTTATTTCCCCTTAAACAAAGACTATAAATTTTCTGGAGCAGCACCCTCACTAATTTTAAACACGAGCCACCACTGGATCATAATGAAAGTAACAAGATTGATCCGAGATTTTTTACCTCCGCAATGGGATGATGACAGAAAAAAAATGCAAATCCGGATCTAAAATCCAGATCCGGAAAAGGATCATCTCTAAAAGTTAAAGGAGTCGCCCAAGGCCTTAGATTTACCTGTGGTGGAAATCTCATCAAAATCCGTCAATTTGTTTTTATGTAATCTTTAAAATTGTGAGCAATGCAAATTCAGATCTAGAATCCGTATCCGGATCCGGATCATCTCCAAAATGTAATAGGGTCGGTCGTCCATGACCTAAGATCTATCTGTGAGTGGTTGTGACGTAATTCTGTCCACAGACACACAGACAAAGATAAATAAATAAATGAATAAAAAAACCAACTCGAAAATATAACCTCCTTATAATAATAATAATAATAATAATAATAATAATAATAATAATAATAATAATAATAATAATAAAACTAAAATCCAACAGACTTCTCCTGGAAACACTTTGCAGACGGTTTAGTGAAGCATCCAAATTCGAGAGAGAGATTCTCAACCGGCCGAGAGTGCGTGGAAATTCAGTCCGGGATGTGGCCAGTGAGAGCAACTCGGGAGTTTCCCTGGTAAAATGATATAGCAGAAATTTCTTCGTCGAAACGAGACTGGGGGAGCTTAGTTAAAAGCGCTTTGCTGTAGGTTTCTTCGTTGCTTTGTTTCATTTGTTTAGTTCTGTAGTTTCCGTGAAGGGTCCTGTTTATTGTTTTTGTGTTTGTTGTGTGTTGTTGTTATAATGCGTTTTCAGAGCGCTGTGCTACAATTTAAAGCTTTTTGCATTCGCTGTATTTTTCATTTTGCATTTCAATTGCGCTGTGCTGTTGTCCTTTTATCATCTTCTGTTTTGTCTTTGATCCATTTTTTTTTCTTTTTGTATTTTTATTATCAAGCTTTGTACGTCTGACAAATTTATTGTTTTGTGAAATGTTTGTACTACATTTAGTTTCAATTTGTCAGCGAGGAAATTTTTCAAGCAAGCAATAATATCTTAATGAGATTAATTTCGATATTTAAACGATTTCCTCTTATCTTGAAGAAAAATGGATATGAATTGCCTAACTTTATATATATATATATATATATATATATATATATATATATATATATACATATATATATATATATATATATATATATATATATATATATATATATATTTATATTTATATATATATATATATATATATATATATATATATATATATATATATCATGAGGAAAGCTATTGATGATCAACATTATGGTATCAATGTTACCAATGCAATGGTTAAAAAAAAAATATCGAAATTATGAAAGTAAAATCTTGCCAAGCCTATGGTAGTGTTGAACGATATTTCACTCTCTCGCTTTCCAAGTTAATTCCTCCACAGACAAACAGAAAACAGCCAATGATAAACGCCATTAATGAACCGAGAGATCTCACCCCATAAACACGGGAGACATCATGAATATGGAGCTCCCCAAGCCTCGAGAACTAAATAAGCAGGGGAGAGAGTGGGGGATGTAATTGAGTCCATTGGTAAGGTCTAAAACGGGATGGGGTGATGCGCTGTAATACCACTTCTGTTTCTCCATGTAACATTTTGCAGATAGAGTA
>NC_090742.1:79436559-79444059 GCF_036898095.1 Palaemon carinicauda | reverse complement strand
AGATATGACTAGATATAATTGGATCTCAGTATCGATAAAGTAAATGGAATTTTTTTTTTTTCATTATTCCTAGAGACCCCCACGTAACATTTAGCTATATAAGATCATAATAAAATAGTGAAATATTAAAGGTCTAATGGTCGCTCATTTTAGTGACGCAAACTATCCCAGAGATGATCAGTAACTATAACGCAATCTAGAAACAACACAAAAACTAGAAAACCACTCAGAGTGCCATCCTCCGCCACGGCAGCTTATTTCTTGAAACCGGTTTGACTTTCCCATAATGAATTTAGACCGTTGGCGTACTTGAAGTCTGTGTGACAACCGTGTACGAACCTGGGGTTAAGGTTAATTCGGTCAACCTTTTGCTCGACCTTGACCTTGGACCTAGGACTTTCAAAATTGAATCACTTTCACGTCTTAACATAACAATTAATCCCTAAAAGTTCCACTACTCCGTGAGTAAAATTGTGGTCAGGAAGTTGTTCCCAGACAAACGGACAAATAGGGGTGAAATAAAGTCTTCCCAACTTATTTGCCTGAGGTAAAAAGTCCAGGCAATGGTTCAGTAGGTAAATCTATGGACCCTCCAAGGCCCTCATCCTTAGGCTACAAGAACATTCAAGTATTGGTCACTTATGATGAGTATCGTGTCCTTAACTCTAACACGAACTTGTGAAATCCATTATACAGTGAGTGCTGAGCTAACTCGATTCTGCCTTGGAGTAGAGTTTTATTGCTTGAGGGTACACTCGGGCACACTATTCCATCTTATTTCTCTTCCTCTTGATTTTTTAAGGTTTCATAGTCTATATACGAAATATTTATTTTAATGATTGTACTCAAGGCCAATATATAGAGGTCGGTCGGACAGGGGATTATCCATGACTCACCCTTCAGGACTCGTCAAGCTCGCCACAATCAAGGCCTTCGCCACAATTGACCCTGCCCAGTCATACAAAACCTTTCGTAGCGGTCAGTTACCTTGTTACAACCAAAGCTATATTGTCTCTATTTACAACGGAAGCAGTCACTTAACCGACAATGCCAAATAACTGTTCTGTTTATGGATGTCTGAATACCAAGAGAAAAACAAAAGGCAATTATATTAAGTATTTTACGTTTCCTAGAGACAAAATTTTCTGTGATAAGTGGATACACGTGTGTTGCCGGTCTGATGAAATCAATCCAAAACATGCAGTGGTGTGTTCAGCTCATTTCACACCAGAGGACTACATTGATGATATGAAATCAAGGTTGCTGAATATTGAGAGCCCTAAAAATATGAGGTTATTGAAGAAAACCGCTGTCCCATCTGTACATATACCAAAAGGTGAGTTAATTTCATGTAATGAAGGTAACTGAAATCCCACCTAAAAAATTGCATTGCCTCCGAAATTTATGTTATTTTCTCTTATTGAAAGAGTTCATTCTATACGAGATTTCAGTTATTTTTCAAAACAAATTAGCCTATTCTCCCAGATTACCTTGGCGATATAATTGAAAATTTGAGAACGAATTACATCATACATGCATGTGGGTTTGTGTGTTCTGCCTTGTTATATATTTCGTCAAAAGGTAAATCTTATCCTCTCTTTATTTGATTTTGTTCCAGAGAGAACACAGATGGAATCATCAATAGTTAGAGAAGAGAGGTCAAAGAAACGTATTCAGAGACAAACATTGCAAGAGGTATTCAGTAAAGAGGAGGAAATGTGTAATGCAGAGCAAGATGGTGCCATTGAAATCACTATAGGAGAAAATGGAAACTTAGATGAACCATGTTTGATAGAAAATGATAATAAGGAAGAGCAAAAAAAATGAAGTACAACAATTAAGGGAACAGTTGAAACAGGTTAAGGAAGAAAATGCAAGATTAAAGGAATACATAAGTGTTTTAAATGAAAATTTTATGCAAATTATTAGAAACGTAGTGATTAAAAGAACAGAAAATATTCTAGAGCCATTATTTAGTAAAACTCAAATAAAAGCAATTATAACAAAGAAAAGGGTAAGCGAATGGTGCAGTGAAGACATTGCATCTGCTTTAACTCTAAGAAGCATAAGTTCCAAATGTTACAAGTATCTGAGACTTAAGAAGGGGTTTCCATTGCCTTGTGAAACTACATTAAAAGAAAGAGCGAGTAGATTCTTGTGCGAGCCTGGGATTTTGACAAGTGTTTTGACATTATGACGTGCTAAAGCTGAAACTTTTACAGTAAATGAAAAAATAGCGGTATTAAGTTTGGATGAAATGTGTATTAGTAATGAATGGTGCTATGATAAGGGTATGGATGTATTGTATAAGCCGCACAACAGTGTCTTGGTTTTTATGCTACAAGGTCTTGTAGGGAAGTGGAAACCACCAACTTATTTTAACTTTGATGAGACAAATCTCAAGCCGTTACTATTACAAATCATAATGTATGTTGAGGCTGTTGGTTATCCCATTGTTGCCATTGTTTCTGACATGGGATCAGCCAATCTTCGCATGTGGAAAGAATTTGGCATTGATCCTCTTGTCAATAGGATTTCATTCAAGAACCCATGTGCTGACAGGGAGATATATGTTTTTGCCGACGTTCCCCACTTGATCAAATTAGTCAGAAATAACTTCATTGATTCAGGCTTTTATGTAGGCAGTGATTTAATTAATGACACAAGTATCCGTGAAATGTTGTCAAAATCTAATACAGAATATGGACTGGCTTATAAAATTAATGAACTTCATTTATCTATTAATGGACAGCACAGGCAGCGTGTCAAGTATGCTGTGCAGTTATTATCCTCATCTTGATCTAGTGCTTTAAGGTATTTGGGAAGTAGAGGTCTGTTGAACTCCAATAACTGGCAAGCTACCTCTGATTTTCTCTCACTGATCAACGACTGGTTTGATATAATGAATTCAAGCAACATGTATGGCGATATACCAGCGAGAAATGGCTTTGGGATCAATAAAGATTTTCAAATAAATACTTTGGAAAAGGTTATAATGGTAATGACTTCTTTAAAAGTAAAATCTCAAAAAATAAGGTGTCTATACAAATTTCAGAAGGGCATAATTCTTTCAAGTAAATCTGTTATTGGTCTTTCTAATATGGTTAAAGATGTTTTTAATGTAGATTATATCATGACTCAAACGCTGAATCAAGACTGTGTAGAACATCTGTTTGGTTGCATAAGGCAAATGAAGGGCACATACGATCACCCCAATGCTGTTGAATTTAAGTTTAGACTGAGGTCATTGATTCTGGGGAAAGATGTAAAAATAATTAGTGAAAAAACGAACATCATTGCAAAGGGCAACAATTATATGTTGATAAATGAATCTGCATGCAATTCCAAATACAGTGATGATAGAGAATTAGCATTAGAACTGTACTTGACCAGCTCATTGTTTAAAGATTTAGATTTTGAATGCCTCTCAGAAGATATAAACAATCAAATTCTAGATAAAGAAAACGAAAAAACGGCTGCCACTGTAATTGAAGATGAAGCTCTTAAATATATAGGTGGTTATATTGTAAAAAAGTTTTCTACAAAATATCCACAATTAGGAAGACAGATGAAAGAGTGTAAAAATTCAAATGAATCGTGGATTGGGATAGTAAACAGAGGTGAATTGTACATGCCATCAGATGAATTTTATTCTCAATTAATTGTGCTACGAGAAGTTTTCAACACAATCCACGGTTCATCACTTTTAGAAGGGAAATCGTGCAAAAAATCTCTTGTTGCTGAATTGCAACGATCACGAGTAAAGGTCCCAGACGACATTATTGATTTTTTTGCAAAGATATCTATATATTTTAGACTAAGGTACTTAAATAATGCTATCAAAATTAAGAAAAGAAAGACAAAAATTGAAAATGATCGGGGAGATGCCAGAAAAAAATTAAAGTTAAATATTTAGATATGTTTAAATAGTTTTTACATTTCAGGATGTTCAAGCAATGAATTTTTATATTTAAAGTTAAATATTTAGATATGTGTAAATAGTTTTTATTTATGATTATATTTAAGTGTTTACATATTATTTTCATTAATAAAAGTTACAACCACAACCGAGTTTCCTTCAATTCTCACTGATGAATTCACACTGCTGTACTGTCTACAGTAATATTATTTTATCAATAAAATTGTTTAGGCATTCTCAGAATTTTCTGATAACGGAAGTATCAAATTAAGTAGTCAAGAGGAAGAATAATTCAAAGGAAATGACAATAATGCCTTAATATACAAAGCCACGGCCTAACAGAGAATCACCAGTTGGAGCCGGAGTGACGTCACAGTCAGCCAGTGGCGGGAAGATGACAGTTCTGTCCGACCGACCTCTATATATTGGCCTTGATTGTACTGTTGTTAAATATTTTAATTGTTAATTACTTTTCTTGTAATTTCCTTATTTCCTTTCCTCACTGGGCTATTTTCCCTAATGGAGCCCTCGGGCTTATAGGATTTTGCTTTTTCAACTATGGTTGTAGCTTAGAAAGTACCGTAATAATAATAATAATAATAATAATAATAATAATAATAATAATAATAATAATAATAAGTCCAATGACATTTCCCGTTTTTCTGTAACTGCTGCAATAGAATTATGGAACTTATAATTGAAGGCTTCAGGAATTGTTCTCTGTCGGAATATACAAATACCCGGAATTAGGTTTCTGGCTGAAACATAAGGTTAGTTATTGGTAAAAGGACTCAGAACTGTCAACTGGAGCAAACGGCGGAATTCCTAGGAAGAAAATTATACTTTAGTGTTCATAGACAAGAACGGTTTATATATAGAGTAGATATATATAAATACACACACACACACACACATATATATATATATATATATATATATATATATGTGTGTGTGTGTGTGTGTGTGTGTGTGTGTGTGAAAATCAACACAATATCGTGCTCAAATAGAAATAAATTTCTTTCTCATGCCGGAATCGAACCCTAGCCCCTTCAAATGAAAGACCATATATATATATATATATATATATATATATATATATATATATATATATATATATATATATATACATTATATATATACATATATATATACTTTATATATATATACATATATATATATATATATATATATATATATATATATATATACATATGGGTGTGTGTGTGCATCTGTATGTTTATTTATGCGTGTTTTGGAATTTTTAAACAGTTCAATAAGAAAAGCATAAACAGTACTTTCATTGAAAATTAAGGTAAAAAACATAAACATTACCATACTACAATCATTTAAACCCATAACATAAGGTAATGCGAATAATGAGCAAGTGAATCAAGAAAAGAAAGGTTTTATGGAAGTTACCCAAAACTATAAAAACATGAGGCAAGGGAGTAAAGAAAAGGTCAAGAGTATCAAATTAGTCTTTGTAATTTCCGGCGCATGAGAGAGGTTATTTGATCGCTTGCTCTAGTTTACTGGAACAAAACTGCACACACAGATAGATTTTAGAGGAAATCCACTTTTCTGACTTTTGCTTATGGAAATATCCGAGCTATTTTCCCTCTTGGAGCCCCTGGTCTTAAAGCATCCTGCCTTCCAACGAGGGTTGTAGCTTAGCAAGTAAGAAAAATAATAATAATAATAATAATAATAATAATAATAACAATAATAATAATAATAATAATAATAGGTCAATGAAACACTTCCTAGTGCCTATACATCTACATCAGCTGTTACTAATCCACTGCAGAACAAAGGCCTCAGACATGCCCTTCCACGTGCGTCCGTTTATGGTCTTTCTATGCCAGTCCACACCAACAAACTCTATTGGTTCGTCAGTCCATCGTCTTCTCTTCCTTCCCTCGCATATTTTACAATCTCTAGAGACCTATTCTGTTATCCATAATGTCCAGCTATTGTCTGTCAATCGCATTATATGTCTTGCCCATGTTCATTTCTTTCTCTTACCTGTTGTTGGAATATCCTCTACTTTAGTTTTCTCTCGTATGCATTTCCAGAATTAAACACTTCTTGGTGACTACAATATGTTTACCTAGGCTCAAACATTAGTTGGTTTTAATCCCTATTTTGAATTAAACATTTCTTTGTTCTTAAAATTAGATAGAATTAAACACTTCTTGGCTCTTATACTTAAAATCAAACAAGGAAGTGCACCTGGGCAAATGCTCTAGTTAAGGTCAAAATGACGAAAAAATTTCTTTGATTTCGAAAAATAATTCAAGCCATATGCAAATGGAAATATATGATTTCAGATAAAAGAAAAAACAGAAAGGATACTGTAATCTTTAAGAAGTGAAACCTTTAGGAACAGATGAATTATGCTATTTATAAAAGGAAACCGCGGAAAAAATAGCTAATATTCCGGTAATAACGGTTAGTAATAGAGATATGTATTATATGCTTATCAGGATAGTTCTAGTAAGGAACGCAAGGCTAACCTCTCGGACTAGATTTATGACATCTTTCAGTATTTTCTAGCCAAACATCGCGTAAAGTCAACAAAATTTCACGTAAAATTAAATTTCTACAATTTCAAGTTTATGATGCACCATCTTGTAGGATTAGCGCGTACTTTGCCTCAATGTAGGAAATAAAATATTAGCAAAATCTTACAACTATTGAAATACCTTTAACCGTTAAAAACATAAATTTCTCTTCATTCAACATAATAAGAATTGGTTTAAATTAAAAATCTTGATTCTCGCAGGTTGAAAAATGGAAATGGGGATAGAGATGTTTTCTGAGTAGACATCAATAGGATATGCAGCCTAATACTCACATATGAGCATGCCTAAGGAAAATGAGATTGTGTGAAAAATGGAGATGGTGATAGAGATGTTTTTAGTGTAGGCATCAATAGGAAATGCAACCAAATGCTCATATCCTAAGCCTAAGGGGACATAAGATAAAGTAGATAGAATCAGTAGGCTTAACCGTGAAGAAAGACGAATAATTGAGTGAAAGTAATGTAGCTTTGGTTAGAGTTCTCTTGCTTAAGGGTACACTCAGGTGCACTACTCTGTACCCTTATTTCCTTTACTCACTAAGATATTTTCCTTTCTAGAGTCCTTATAGGGCTTATAGCAGCCTGCTTTTCAAACTACAGCTGTAGCTTAACAACAACAATAATAATAATAATAATAATAATAATAATAATAATAATAATAATAATAATAATAATAATAATAATAATAATAATAATAATAATAATCATTATGACAGTCAACCTACTTACCGTAATTTGGATCGCATATAAAATAATTCTCATCTTTCACACGCCTTCCAAATTTGTTTTCTCTTTTGGGAGAATTTTTTCCTTCCCCATCTGAGTTCCAACATACATCCAGACTATGGACTTAAATTTCTAAATCCATATTCTAACCACATATTAAGAAAACCATGAGAGCAAGCAACTTGTTTAACAGTTTTCACAGATTATAGTTTACCCTTTATCACCATTGTTTCCATGGTAAAACCACCGTCTTTCTCATATACAGGGTGAA
>NC_090742.1:79429059-79431559 GCF_036898095.1 Palaemon carinicauda | reverse complement strand
AACCCCCATTCTTACCTCACAATGATGCTGAGGTTATAGACACTACAAGAAACTATCGAGTTTGAGCGTGACTTGATCTCCCATTCAACCCACTGCCAGGAAGGGACGTTTCCAATAGGCCATCAAAACCGTTCTTTTGTAAACTGACATTTCCTACAGCTCGGAAAAGTTCCAAACAACAAGAAACATGACTCTGTTACATTTGGCAATACTGAATAAAGAAAATGTACCTACAAAAATGTCTGTAGCTCTAGACACAAATATGGAGACTTGCAGCATCCAAAAGGAACTCTTAACTAATGATCTGAAACAAAATAACTTGTGCAAGGACATCTACATTGAGACAAAATCTAACCTATATCTTATACCGAAAGATGTTTCGCCGAGTTTATGGCACCATCAAGACATCAAGATTACAGCCAAAATAGTCCGAGACTACAGGTATACAAATCTTAAAACTAAAGATACCTGTGATTTAGGCTGTGAAGAGTATGACGATCTACACAAGGCCAGCGAATCTTCATTGAATACACTGTTATCTTGTGTCTTATGAGATTCTCATCAATAAATAAAAAAAAAGAATATCTTAAGAGGACTTCTCCTTTAGGCATTTTAATCATTGTAATGTCCAAAATTGATTTTGGATTTTCTTTATGATAATGTTTCATAGTACAGGGTTATAGTACTTCACCTTTAAGTCTAGTTGGTTACCACTCTGCCTGCCCAGCACCCTGATGCCGGTTCGTCAGAAAAGCTAAGTTATTTCTAATTTACTATAACTTTGGCATATTTAAAGTTAGTAACTCCACGCTTGATAACTTTGTTATATTTAAAATTAGTAACTCCACGCTTGATAACTTTAGTATATTTAAAGTTAGTGACTCCACGATTGATAACTTTGGTATATTTAAAGTTAGTGACTCCACGCTTGATAACTTGGTATATTTAAAGTTAGTGACTCCACGATTGATAACTTTGGTATATTTAAAGTTAGTGACTCCACGCTTGATAACTTTGGTATATTTAAAGTTAGTAACTCCACGCTTGATAACTTTGGTATATTTAAAGTTAGTGACTCCACGCTTGATAACTTTGGTATATTTAAAGTTAGTAACTCCACGATTGATAACTTTGGTATATTTAAAGTTAGTAACTCCACGCTTGATAACTTTGGTATATTTAAAGTTATTAACTCCACGATTGATAACTTTGGTATATTTAAAGTTAGTAACTTCACGATTGATAACTTTGGTATATTTAAAGTTAGTAACTCCCCAATTGATAACTTTGGTATATTTAAAGTTAGTAACTACACGCTTGATAACTTTGGTATATTTAAAGTTTGTAACTCTACGCTTGATAACTTTGGTATATTTAAAGTTAGTAACTACACACTTGATAACTTTGGTATATTTAAAGTTAGTAACTCCACGCTTGATAACTTTGGTATATTTAAAGTTATTAACTCCACGATTGATAAATTTGGTATATTTAAAGTTAGTAACTACACGCTTGATAACTTTGGTACATTTAACGTTATTAACTCCACGCTTGATACAAAATATTTATTAGGGATAGGGATTCACCATCAAAGGTTAAATTGAGGTTTGCCTTCGTATAAGATATGGCATTTCACAAATACATCAAATTCAATTAACTTATTAGTATTCTGCAGTTGCCAAGAATTACGAATTGTACTAAAATTCCATCCTTTCCAAAGTCCTCTTTTGATATTAAATCCCACATTAAATAGATATTATTTGGCTTCATTACGCTATGGAAATAATGATTTTATGAACGCATACTGGAGTTAAGTAGTTGTAGATGATGAAGGAAACGGAAAAACTCCATTTATAAACTATCTTTTCAAAATTGAAAGAATAGACTAACATATAAGATGTCTTTAGAACAAGCTATTAAAACCTTTACGAGTTGAAACTAAGATTTAAGAAAACATTAAATAAACATTGACATTATAATGAAAAAAAAAAAAAGTAAACTTTTTTCCAGTCACGTTGAAGTATCAAAAGAAAGGATAGAGGGGAAAGGCCTTAAACCATATGGAAGACCTAAATAGAATGAATTGTAAAGTGTTTGAAATTTAAAAGACTGAAGAAAATCTGTAAAATAGAGAAGTGATAAGAAACAATATTTCACCAAAAGGATAAAGGGAACGTCAGGTATCCGTCTGAGGCACACAATAAGACGAGCTTTAAAGGAAAAGAAAAAGACTTTAGACTTTGGGTTTTGAGAAACCAAAAGAAGAGCATGACCAATGAACTGACGAAATAATGAAAATAACAAAACAGATACATTTAGGTATATTGATGGTATGGAACATTAAAATAAACATTAATCACAATTATTTCAAAGGCCAAAAACATAAACTGACTCGCGAAAGAACAAAGTATTAAAAAAATTTAAAAAACAGAAATTCATCTACAAAACTAAATAGAGAAGAACAGTACACCATGGCAAAAAAAAAAAAAACTGCATTTTG
>NC_090742.1:79424059-79426559 GCF_036898095.1 Palaemon carinicauda | reverse complement strand
TGTACTTAGAATTGAAATCAACCCATCTTCACCATCGTAGCTAATTGGTAGTTTGTTACTTGGCATTCAATTAATGATAAATTTTGCACATTTTTACGTGTTTTTTTCATATTCAAATAAGCCATATATATTTTGATATATTAATGTCTGGATTCTCTTAACGACCTCGGGATCAGAGCCCCAGGCGAAATCTCACAAAGACAAGAGCTTGGCTCCGGCCGGGAATCGAACCATGGTCGGCAAGCTTATATAGACAGTGACTAACCCATTCGGCCACGAAGGAAGATAAAAGTCAATGACAATTCTACTGTACTTATGCCTGTCGAATTCAGGTATTTTGTACTTAGAATTGAAATCAACCCATCTTCACCATCGTAGCTAATTGGTAGTTTGTTACTTGGCATTCAATTAATGATAAATTTTGCACATTTTTACGTATTTTTTTCATATTCAAATAAGCCATATATATTTTGATATATTAATGTCTGGATTCTCTTAACGACCTCGGGATCAGAGCCCCAGGCGAAATCTCACAAAGACAAGAGCTTGGCTCCGGCCGGGAATCGAACCCTGGTCGGCAAGCTTATATAGACAGTGACTAACCCATTCGGCCACGAAGGAAGATAAAAGTCAATGACAATTCTACTGTACTTATGCCTGTCGAATTCAGGTATTTTGTACTTAGAATTGAAATCAACCCATCTTCACCATCGTAGCTAATTGGTAGTTTGTTACTTGGCATTCAATTAATGATAAATTTTGCACATTTTTACGTGTTTTTTTCATATTCAAATAAGCCATATATATTTTGATATATTAATGTCTGGATTCTCTTAACGACCTCGGGATCAGAGCCCCAGGCGAAATCTCACAAAGACAAGAGCTTGGCTCCGGCCGGGAATCGAACCCTGGTCGGCAAGCTGTGTGCGTGTGTGTCTGTGTGTGCATGTGTGTATGCGCGTGTATGTGTGGGTGTATTTATGTATTTTCTGTCTTGAATATATATCCTTATGTGTATTTAATTATATTGAGTTAAAGTTGAACTTGCTTAAAATCATGAATATCATTTTATAAAAAAGGGAACATGTAAAATGGACATGGAGAAGCCCATATGGAAAAACGAAAAATGAAGTAGATTTTATTCTCAGTGAAAAAGTTTATTTAGTTAAAGATGTAACAGCATTGAACAAGTTGAAGTCAAGTGATCATAGAATGGTGAGAAGCAAAATTTGATTAGATCTAAGGAAAGAGAAAGAAAAACTAATTTTGAGAAAGAAAATAAACACTCTTGTAATAAAAGAAAAATCTGATAAGTTTGGTTTAGCAATACAAAATAGGTACTCCCAGCTAAATGATGAAATGGAAGCAAGTAAATAAGAAATGAAGAGTAATTTAACAAAATTTGTATTGGAATCAACACAAGAATACCCAAACAAGATCAAGGAAAACTACCTGAAATGACCAAAAATCTAATAAAGAACAAATTGGAAATTAGGGTAAAATCCCCGAGAGATTAAACAGAATTAGCAGGATTATCCAAACTAATAAAATAAACTAAAAACCCAAGATATACGTAAACACAATCATACAAAAATTGAGGAAATAACTACAGAAAGGAAGAAGAAAAAATTTGATGAGAAGATTTGGAGCAGGGCATCAAGAGATGTTTGCTTAAAAGGAAGAAAATGGTAATATTATCCACAATAGAGATGGAGTGATAAAAATTGCAGATGTCTATACAACGCTATAAAATGGTGATATAAGAACTTACTTCGCCAATAGAAATAATGAAACACCTGAGCTGGTACCAAACGTAACAGTAGGCAGAGTAAAGAAAGCATTGTAAAGTATGTAAAGAGGCAAAGCAGCAGGAGAAGATGGACTGTAAATTGATTTAATAATAATAGAGGGAGGAGATTTTTTAGTAGTTATACTGGCTGAACTTTACACCAAATGTCTGCAAGAATGCTCTATTCCTACAGCTTGGAAAATTTTTATCATTATACTAATTCACAAAAAAGGAGACACAAAAGACCTGAAAAATACCTCCCAATAAGTTTACTCTCCATAATATATAAAATATTTACAAATATCATATTAAGCTGAATAGAAAGACAGCTAGACTTTAATAAACCAAGAGAGCAGGCAGGCTTTAGAAGTGGGTAATCAACAACTGACCATATCCATATAGTTAACCAACTAATGGAAAAATCAACAGAGTATGACAAACCACTATGTATGGCATTTATAGACTATTAGAAATCATTTGATTCTATCAAAACATCATCATAAATGAAAGCCATTCAAAATCAATGAATACAAGAATCTTATGTTAGAACACTTGAAGATATCTATAGAGAGAGTACAGCAATCTGAAAACTACATATAGTGAGAAAATTCCGATTGAGAAAGGAGTTAGACAGAGGTACCCCATCTATCCCAAACTACTCACATCATGTCTAGAAGAAGTTTTTGAAAATTTAGAATAGGAAAATGTAGA
>NC_090742.1:79409059-79419059 GCF_036898095.1 Palaemon carinicauda | reverse complement strand
AATTTTACCTTCGGTCTCTAAGTATCAGCCTGACCATAAAAGTTCCATTAGGTAAACTTGCATATCAAATACGAGGTCTCCTAGTAGGGTTTAAAAGTTATGGCCAAGGGCTGGACAGATAACCAGAAAGACAGACAGACGAACAGTCTGTTACAAGAATCACGAGTCATTAACACTGGCAACTGTATACCAGTTGATTTACAACCAATCAATTTATATTTACTTCAGCATTTGGGGTCCGATATTCTTTAAATTTCTAAACAAAACATTTCACCCACTCATTAGGAAAGCGGTCTATTTCCACTACCAAATTAAATCCAATTTTGTTCACGAAGGCAAAATAAGAGAGGATACTAGGAGACGTAAAACAGAAAGAAAACCAGTGACTCTGACTGACAAAGATGACATTTGCTAGGCAATCTACAAAAACTAAAAAAAGGGGGTACTGCACAGCTGATTTAATTTGACAGAGTTCTGAATCATCTCTTCCTTACCAAATGACTCGTGCGTGGATCTTAATAAAGAGAACTTTAAATTATATACCTGATATTTAAATTAATAGCTTCAAATATTACAGAATGATGAATGCCATATCAAATTTGAATTTCTAAAAGAGCTCATTCTGAGAGCCCTATTCTCAAACCACATAAATGTGACTTCTGATTGGAGATCGCCTTCATTTCAATACCCGGTGAGTTCCTCTTCTTTATATTTTTCCATAACATATAAACTTCGTGCGTAAGTTATCTATAGAAATATCACAAAAGAAAAGAAATAAAGAAATATACTTCGCAGAGAGCCGCTGATTGCAACGACGGAAATTATGGAATACGGTTTCTGAATTTTTAAAAGCAGTTTTGCGGCAATAACTTGTAATCTAGAAAGACAAACAAAGTGATCAGAAATTTTATGACAGAATAACAGAAGGTTGCATATTCGTATACATTTCCCCGTTTCAGTCTTTCTTTTAGTTTTCTATTATTTTATTCACCTCTTACAGCAAGCTACAGTTCGTATAACAAGTTTCAGTCATATTAAGCTTTATATTATTTTCTTCACTTCTTACAGTCACTTGTTACAACTCCTCTATATTTGCTTATATTAGAGACCAGAGTTCCAAACCCCCTATTATGCCTCTA
Organism: Palaemon carinicauda; assembly: GCF_036898095.1. Taxonomy (NCBI): domain Eukaryota; kingdom Metazoa; phylum Arthropoda; class Malacostraca; order Decapoda; family Palaemonidae; genus Palaemon; species Palaemon carinicauda. The sequence goes on along the minus strand of NC_090742.1, from coordinate 79,417,920 downwards.
AGTGCCTATATTTTTTAAACATTCATGAATAGCTGAATTTCAGGCAAACAACAAAATCGCGCCGAGACCTCGATCCGTACTCCCTAACGTGAGCGATCATATTTCCCCCGATCATTCTCACTCGAAGCGGCACAAGCTTTCATTCGACCGAAACCTATAAACAAAACGGGAAGTACCATTGCATGCAACGTTGCAAAGCCTATTTTCGGTATCGAGGGAGCGGAAACACAAAAGGACTCAAATGCTCTTTGCGTAAGGAGTGTAAAGTCAGCAAGGAGAACCACGGTTTCCATTAATGAATAAAAGAATAGACTCCATGTTGCAACAAGGTAAAATGGAAGCAATGCAAGTAGGTTTTCCTCTCCGTTTAACTAAAGAGTAACAATATGTGTTTACAATAAAGGGATCAGATAGTTCCATAAATATACACTAGATGGAGTCAAGGTCTCTCTCTCTCTCTAAGGTGTTGTGAAATAATCAAGTCCATACAAAAACACTGTATTAACAGGTAGCGAAGAAGAAAATATTTATGGTAATGAAGAAACTACCAAAAACGGGGGTGGTTCCTGGGAAAGATAAGACGTCGATCACTGCAATATTCATATTGTTGAATCATAGATTATATTTCGAAGTAGAAATAATGATAATGAAAATTTGATTCAACGCTAACAAAATTTGCCGAAAAAGGGGATGGTTCCTGGGAAAAGACATGACGTCGATCATTGCCATATTCAAACTGTTGAATCATGCATTAACCATCTACAGAAAAATATCACGGCAGGATCCATATTTACCAATACAACGTTTTTATCTTCAACATGCTCAATCATATTCATATAATTATGGAAATAAAGCCTTTTTATCTTTCTTGGGTAGCCAAAGGTCTCCCTAATACTATCGGTGTTATACATGCTTTCGATCTACGCCCGTCAGTTACCTCTGACACAATCATCCATCGGCCTTCCAAGTCGGGCTCATACTTACCCTCTGAAATACATCTCCTCACATTCGAAACCCCAAGACACATTATCGTGTTTCTTTTCATTCATTTTACGTGCAGATATAAGATGTGGGAATGTAACCCCGATGCTCCCAGTCATTTGGGGTCTTCTGCACCATTCGCTGTGGTAAAAGAGCTAATACTCTCATGGCGCTCAACAGGAGAGACAAAAAGAGTATCCTTGTCTTTTAATAGAGAGTTCCATCTGTTATTTAAAGGAAAATTCCTCGCACAAAGGGGCTTACTACACTTCATTAGGTGCTGCTCCGCCTAGGGTATATTTAAATTGTATCCAGAATTGATGATACAATGCTTCGTAGTTCAAACAGATCGTGTCAATCAAATACATCAGCAGTACCGGCCCACAGTAAAGAGTTCTACACACATACACACATCATATATATATATATATATATATATATATATATATATATATATATATATATATATATATATATATATATTTTTGGGCTCAAGCCATGTCGTCCTGATGGAAGTTCCTATAGGGTAGCTTCCTAGGGTATATTACAACTACGGCGATATTCCCAGAGAATTTACCTTAAGGTACCAGAATTCTAACTCCTGGAGCGAGTATCCCTCGTGAAAGGGATATCGCGACATATCAGAGGACGTATTCTAGACACGTCACATGGCAATCTACGACCTGAACAGAGATTCGTCTCGTAGGAGGGAGATTGACGAGATACGAATTCGGGAAAGAAAAAGGGGAGCCGCTCCCAAGGCTTCCCTATCCCCCGATTCGTATGCGTGCCTGGCGCCAATCCTGGCGCCATCTGTATTCCTTTTTGCGTAGCTTAACAACTCGGTGTTTTTTCCTGTTTTTCTCGCAAATCTTGGATTTATTCAGCTTTTCATGGCTTCTTCGTCTTCGTTGGCCTCGGATAAGTTGAGTATAGTGTCTGTTATGTATAAATGTAGGCTCTTGGTAAAATTTTGAGTGATTAATAGGATTAATCTTTGATACAAGAGCCGTAGCCTACCAGAGGTGTCCTGGACACTGTCACTCGCTAGGTATAAATTAGTTAGTCAGAGTGACATTCCTGGTTGTTTTGCTTAATAAAATTTAGCTATTTAGCTTTACATAGGATTTCCTTTCGTGCTTAGTATTATTTGGCGAAGTATTCGCCATTCTGGCCTACGCTAGGCCATGTAGCCTAGTCGTTTGGTCCTAGTACTTAATGCATGATTTTGGTTTTTCCGAGTGTAATTAAAATTTTATTGAAGCTTTAGGCTATATTTTATACATTTTAGACTGTGTGGAATATTTCCAAGATTGTATACGTGAGAGTTTCGGTGAATTAGGTAATCGATTCTCTTGGTGCCTAGGCTAATTGCTTATGGAGCCTTAGTATACTTTATTATACTCCCCGGTTGCTTTCTTTTCTTCGGAGAAGGTATGCAATCCCTTTCCCTCTGTTTAAGCCTTGGGCTTATCCCTAAGTGGTTTTTTCCGAATTTATTTTCGATAAAACTATACTAGGGTGTTACTGTACCTTCCTGTTCCAGCTGAGTCTGGTTCAAAGAGGGACAGAACAACGGAGTTTTTAGTCTGAGTCCGTGTTGTTTGGCTTGGGGCAGAGTCTCCCTCGCTGACCTAACACTTACAAAGGGAGCTGAGCTCCCTTAGGTCACTATCGAAGGTTTCTGTAGTTATGATTCCTTCTTGTGTGATCGACCAGACTAAGTCCTGTTGCTGTTCTCGGGGAGGATAAATCTTCCCTTGGGAGTAGCAACGCCTTCCTTGCTTTGGTGCTCTGGAAGCTGGCAGGTATTATACTACTGCGCTGGCCCTTTCCCTTAGATCTCCCTTAGGCTAAGACAAAGTTCTTGGCTGCGGGTGATCTGTCACTAAAGCAAGGTTGGCAGGACCCTCTTGTCCCTTCCCCCTCTATCTCCGTAATGGCCTAGCCATTACTGTACTGTACCTTGCCGGCCGGCAGAGCTGGCCGGCAGGGGTATTACTGTACCGTATGTCATTCTACTTCTGGACCTAGTATAGGTTGGGATATGGATTGACTAAGCCCATTGCCGGCCGGCAGAGATGCTGGACGGCAAGGGTCTTATGTTTTCGAGTGCTGCCCGGACCTCTCTTGGTCCCTCATCCATGCCCGCCGGCAGAGCCGGACGGCATTGGTCAAGGAAGCCTGAATTAAGTTTCTCCCCTTCCTTATATGCACTCTTTCGGTTGCCGGGCTTGGGGGGTTGTGTACACTCTTATCCCGGCATCCATTCTATTTTCTTCTAGTGCTGTACCTGTCCCGGCTGCCGGCCTATGAGGCCGGCAGCCGGGCAGGTGTAGTCTTCTGGTTCTTTTGCTGCCGGCTGGCATCGGTCTTGTACCTTTGCCGGCCGGCTTATGTCAGTCCTTGTCTGCCGGTCACCAAGAGTGTGGCCGGCAGCTGGGTACTACCTTGTGTAGTTACTGGCCGGCAATCATTGCCGGCCAACACTGGCTGTTGCTGGCCGGCAGCTGCTGCCGCCGGCACAGGCATTTGAACCAGAGGGCTGCCGCCCTATAGCTGTTAAGTAGTATACTTTAAAGCTAATTGTGGTGTGTGCCGGCCGGCAAAGGCAGGCCGGCACACATCCTCCTATACTGTACTAGTATTCTTCTGTATAGCATATACAGTAAGAAGAAAACTATAGTAAAAGTTTAGGTACAGCACTGTATCTTCTAACACTATTGTGTTTTCTTACACAGCCCTTTGCTGTTGCCCTCAGACAGGAAGCAGAGTTCTTCCCCGTCTATTATCCAGGATTTTTAAAATCATTGCCTAGGTGTGAGCTCCACCTGTTTCCTCTGGAAACCTTGCATTGGTTACTCTAGTAGAGATAAACCATTTTGATTTTATTATCTGGAAGGCTGCAACAATGGGTTGTGAGGGAAACACAAGTGTGTGTCTTTCATTTATGAATTGTTATGCTATACTATGCATATTCAGTGATACATAGTTCACTTGATACTCATGGAAATTTCTTCTCTTTACAGGAGGACCCTCCGAAGTGCGGAAATGTTTTCTGCAATGTCCGCAGCAAGAACCTCTGCGGACATGAGTGTTGTAGGAGACACGCAGCATGCGCTGTCTCCAAGGATGATCTCCAGTATTGGGACCCTCAGGTATGTACTGTATGCACTAACCTGATTACTGAGGCTTTTGATTCCCCTAGAACGGCGGAATCAAGGGATATAGCTAGGGAAAAGCTTCGTACTTGGGTAAGGGGCTTCAAGAAGAACACCTCTGGCCCTTATCTTCCAAGTGAGAAGATGAGGGCATATCTTTTTCCCCAGGCATCAGCTGAGGCAGTGATTCCCCAGCCTCAAGAGGAGATCCTTCAAGATCAAGTCCAGGTGGACGAGGAAGTCGCAGATGCGATGCAAGACATCCAGTTGTGTGACAGGATGTCTGACCTGGACGAACGTTTGGAAGAAGACCTCCTGGCAGAAGGTCAGGATCAAGTTCAAACCCCGGATGTCGTAGAGGATGAGGTCGACGAGGTGTCGGCTACTCCGGTTCAGATGCCGGAGCCTATCCCCTCAACATCGGCTGGCCTCCCAGTAGAACTGGGACAGGCCCTCTCTTCGATTGTTGGAATGATCCAACAAATGCAGAAGGAGAATCAGGAGAAGGCGGCTGCAATGGAACTGCGTATGCAGTCCCTGGCAGAATCACATGGGCCCCGGAAAAGGCTCAATGTGAAAGACCTTCCCATATGCTCAGATGCTAACCCATGGAGGTATGCTGAGCACATGCCGATGACGACTGGAAAGATCGTCATCTCGGATAAGCTGGGTTCAGTTCCCCTAGAGGAGGTAGAATTCTGGCCCAGCAAGGCATCATATCCGGACTGCTATGTCCGGCTGAGAAAAGAACCAGCTTCAAGGGAGGAGACAGAGCCGAAGGAGGTCATTGTTATGGACCACGCTAAGGCTCAAGCCCTACTTTCATCCTCGATGAAAGAGAGGGGCTTCTCGAATTCGAAGGTAGCTGCATTGAGCAAGAAGCTCCCTTCGTTTGTGTCCTCTCCTGATAGAGCCTTCCCCTTTTTACAGAAAGGGTTTGCGGCTGTCCTAAAGGCAGTCGAGGCCGGCAAGCCTTGCCCCTCCCTGGAGGAGTGTAAACCATTGTCGCTGGCTCTACCTATGGACCACAAAGACTGGAAGGATGTCCATCTAACATTCTCAGTGGGAAAGTTGGAGGCTGATATTGCCGGACGGCAATTCGGCGAGGACCTCCCCAAGCTGTCCGAATCTCTTTTACGAAGAGAGTTCGAGACAAAAGAAAGACTGGCTGCCTCAATGTCTCATCAGACTACTCTCGAGACGATGGCAAGTGACCCCAAGGTCCATGAAATGTTCATGGTAGTGGCTAAGTCTCACTTAGCCACAGTGACGAAGGACCTTTATAGCTTCGTCAAGGCAAGGAGAGCTTGCAGGGAGTTCGTGTTCACCGGGGCTTCGGTGAGACACGAGCCAAGGAAGTTAATCTCCTCCAACATTTGGGGAAAAGACCTTTTCCCTACCGATGTGGTCAAAGAGGTTGTTGATAAGGCCGCCGTGGAGAATAGAAATCTTCTCCAGAAGTGGGGCCTGGCTATCAAAAGAAAATCTTCCCCGGATGAGGGTCCTCAACCAAAGAGGAAGAATATGAAGACTAGGCTACCATTTAGGCCAGCCAAGCCTTATAGACAGCAACAGCAACTGCAATTGCCTTTGCCTCCAGTGCCCCAGATGGTGGCACAAACCCCGACTGCCTTTCAGTGGGTACCCCAGGCTGTGCCAGGTCAGTCAACCACATTCGCCCCAACGTTCGAAGGACAGTCTTCTTCCTTTCGTGCAAAACCTAGAGGAGCAGCCAGAGGCTCGTCTAGGCGCCCCTCAAGGGGAAGGGGATTCAGAGGTGGTCGTGGTCAGGGAGGCAAGACCTCAGGACGGCAGTCCAAGTGAAATGATGCCGGTAGGAGGGAGACTGATGAAATTTTGGGATCGCTGGACCTTCGATCCCTGGGCCCAAAGCCTACTCAAGAATGGACTGGGTTGGAGCTGGTACAGCACTCCACCCCCATGCCTTCGGTTTTTCCAACACTCCACCCCCATTTTGGAGGAGTACGTTCAAGAACTGTTGGAGAAAAATGTGATCCGAAAGGTGAAGTCCATCAAATTCCAAGGGAGGCTGTTTTGTGTTCCCAAGAAAGACTCGGAAAAGCTCAGAGTCATTCTGGACTTGTCACCACTCAACAAGTTCATAGTGAATTGCAAATTCAAGATGCTAACACTGCAACACATAAGGACCTTACTGCCCAAGAGGGCATACTCAGTCTCTATAGACTTGTCAGACGTCTATTGGCACATTCCAATCAGCCGTCGACTCTCCCCCTACCTAGGGTTCAGGCTACAACGGAAACTGTACGCCTTCAGAGCCATGCCATTCGGGCTAAACATAGCCCCAAGGATTTTCACGAAGCTTGCGAGCGCAGCTCTCAAACAATTACGCCTAAAGGGAATTCAGGTAGTAGCCTACCTGGACGACTGGCTGGTGTGGGCAGCATCCGAGACCGAATGCTTGCAAGCTTCCAGTCAGGTGATCCAGTTCCTAGAGTACCTAGGCTTCAAGATCAACAAGAAAAAGTCTCGACTTTCTCCATCCCAAAAGTTCCAGTGGCTGGGAATCCACTGGGACCTTTTGTCACACAGTTTCTCCATCCCAATGAAGAAAAGGAAGGAGATAGCGGGCTCTGTCAAGAGACTTCTAGATTCCGAAAGGATATCAAGACGCGAACAGGAGAGGGTACTAGGCTCTCTCCAGTTTGCTTCAGTGACAGACCCAGTGCTAAGAGCACAGCTAAAGGATGCAACCGGAGTTTGGAGAAGGTATGCATCAAACGCGCGAAGAGACCTGAGAAGACCAGTGCCGCCTCGGCTACGTACTCTTCTCAGACCTTGGTCCCAAGCCAGACATCTAAAGAAGTCGGTTCTTCTTCAGCCACCTCCCCCGTCGATGACGATTCACTCAGACGCCTCAAAGGAGGGATGGGGAGGTCACTCTCATCGGAAAAAAAGTCCAGGGGACTTGGTCCAAGCTATTCAGGACCTTTCATATAAACTTTCTAGAAGCTATGGCAGTGCTCCTTACCTTAAAAAAAGTCTCCCCGCGTCACTCGATCCACATAAGATTGGTGACAGACAGCGAGGTGGTTGTGAGATGCTTGAATCGACAAGGGTCGAGGTCACCACCTCTCAACCAAGTGATGTTAGCCATTTTCCGATTGGCGGAAAAGAAGAAGTGGTACCTGTCGGCAGTTCACCTCCAAGGAGTCCGCAATGTGACAGCGGACGCTCTATCCAGGTTCACACCGATAGAGTCGGAATGGTCCTTAGACGCAGGATCATTTTCCTTCATTCTGAATCAAGTCCCAGAACTGCAAATAGACCTCTTTGCGACGAAAGACAACAAGAAGTTGCCCCTGTACGTGTCCCCGTACGAGGACCCCTTAGCGGAAGCAGTGGACGCAATGTCCCTCGACTGGAACAGATGGTCCAGGATTTATCTGTTCCCTCCTCACAACCTTCTGTTGAGGGTCCTCAACAAACTGAGATCCTTCAAGGGGGTAGCGGCAATAGTGGCCCACAAGTGGGCGAACAGTATGTGGTTCCCCTTGGCGTTGGAACTACAGATGAAGTTCGTGCCGCTACCACATCCAGTTCTGACCCAGCGAGTCCAGAAGTCGACTGTCTGCGCTTCATTACAGAAAACCCAGACCCTGCAGCTCATGATTTTCTCGCCCTAGCGGTGAGAAAGCGCTTCGGGATTTCGAAAGCCAGCATAGACTTCCTAGAGGAATACAAGTGCAAATCGACTAGAAGGCAATATGAGTCATCTTGGAGAAAATGGGTGGCCTTTGTAAAGGCAAAGAATCCGCAGGAGATCTCAACAGATTTCTGCTTATCTTTCTTCATCCACCTCCATGGCCAAGGATTGGCAGCTAACACGATTTCAGTGTGTAAATCGGCTTTGATGAGACCCATTTTATTTGCCTTCCAGATCGACCTAGGTAACGAGATCTTTAATAAAGTTCCGAAAGCCTGCGCTAGGCTCAGACCTTCAGCACCTCCAAAGCCCATCTCATGGTCTTTAGACAAAGTTCTTCATTTCGCCTCCTTGTTGAGCAATGAAGAATGTGCGTTAAAGGATTTGACGCAAAAAGTTATTTTCCTATTTGCACTCGCGTCCGGGGCCAGGGTTAGTGAGATCGTAGCCCTCTCGAGAGAGGCAGGTCGTGTTCAGTTCCTGGATGGGAGGGAGCTGAACCTGTTTCCGGATCCTACGTTTCTCGCCAAGAATGAGTTACCCACCAACAGGTGGGGTCCCTGGAGAATCTGCCCTCTGAAAGAAGATGCATCTCTATGTCCAGTAGAATGCCTAAAGGTCTATCTTCGTAGAACTTCAGACTTCAAGGGTAGTCAACTATTCAGGGGAGAAACATCAGGCTCAAATTTATCTCTGAATCAACTCAGAGCGAAAATGACATATTTTATTCGCAGAGCGGATCCTGACAGTACACCCGCAGGTCACGATCCGAGGAAAGTTGCCTCATCCCTAAATTTCTTTAATTGTATGGATTTTGAACATCTCCGTTCATACACGGGCTGGAAGTCTTCCAGGGTGTTCTTTCGCCACTATGCGAAGCAAGTAGAGGAACTTAAGAGATCTGTGGTAGCAGTGGGTCGTGTAGTTAACCCTACTGTTTAACTCTGCGAGGAACAGTGGTCTTAATTGGGACGATTAAGTCCAGGGTGAGTGTGTAGGTACATACTGTACTACAAACTAAATAAGGGCACCAA
>NC_090742.1:79363669-79396169 GCF_036898095.1 Palaemon carinicauda | reverse complement strand
ATTTGTAGCTTTTTACACATCAGTTTAAAATCCCTGCAAGATTAAAATTGTGACCGTATGATTGGTGACCGGAATTTGACCTTTTTGTTTGACCTTGACCTTGAACTCGACCTTGACCTTCGACCTCAATAGTTCTTTACATAAGTTTAAAATCCCTGCAAGATTAAAATTGTGGCCGCATGGTTGGTGACCGGAATTTGACCTTTTGTTTGACCTTGACATTGAACTCGCCCTTGACCTTTGACTTCAATAGTTCTTTACATAACAGTTTAAAATCCCTGCAAACTTTATTACTTTACGAATAAAATCGTGACCGAATGGTTGATGACTGTAATTTGACCTTTTGCTTGACCTTGACCTTGGACTCGATCTTGACCTTCGACTTAACCTGTATTAATTGGCGTGCATTTTCATGCACTCAAATATGAACAAAGTTTGAAATCTCTGTGACAATGATGTCCAAACTTATGGGTGATTACGTGAATTGAAAATTTTTCTTGACCATGACCTTGACCTTCAAAAATTTAGCCATTACTAGCTTTTTACATAACAGTTAATCGCTGCAAATGTCATTACTCTACGATTAAAATTGTGCCCAGAAGTTGTTCACAAACAAACACACAAACAGGCGGTAAAGCATAACCTCCTTCCAACTTCGTTGGCGGAGGTATAACACAAAAAAAAGTTGAATTTCCTATATGAGAAATGAACATTCGAAGTGAATCAGTCACAAATGAAGTACTAATGTACTAATTTAGATTATCCTTATTGTAAAGGATTAACCTCCATCTAATTTACCAAACATATAATTCATTATCATTATTCTCAAAGTTATATATTATTGATATATATTTTGCTTCATTCTGATATCCAGGAAAGACTCAATCTTTGGGCAAAGAACGAATATATTTATTCTCACTTTAGATATCTTAAACAACATTATTCTGATTCTGATAATTTTGACATGCTATCAATAACTAACACTCGTGAAGCTTTAATAAATAATTCGACAAATAGAAAAGGTCAATATTTGCATAATTAATTATGTAAACATATAAATCAAGCAAACAAGTGAATATTCACATCAGTGACACAAGAAATCATCACTGTGTGAAATGAATAAAACTTAAAAAGGCCTGATATGATGCCACAAATCATTCATACTTGAACTTCTTCCGTTGACTTTCCAAGGCTAAGCCACCCTATTTCTCAAGCATTTCGTGCTGTTTATTCTAAGACAGACATGCAATATACGTAATGAAAGGATTACCCTCCTCCCGCTCACTCTGAACAAGAAAAAAGACTAAATCTTCTTTGATGTTGTTCAAAGGCTTTACCAAAGAGATTTTATTGCTCAGTTGATGGCTTTACGCGGATGTAAATAAAATTGCTAGTTAATTTGATGAATTGTTTTACTGAAACACAAGGACTGGATTTTTTGCAGATAAATATTCCTCCGGCTGATAATTTAATACGAATCATAGTATCAGTTATACTTTTATCGCTGGGTGTTACCGTAACCTTTATTTGAAGGTCGCTCATAAATGGCAGAGTCAAGGGACAAGACAATATCCTTGAGATTGACTATAAATACTTATAAAAATACATATGATCACCGTCCAAACGCCTTCTCCATCAAGCGAAGACCAGGGAGAGCCAGACAATGGCTGCTACTGACTCGGCAGGTAGACCTATAGACTCCCCCTCCAAACACTCCATCCCTAGCTCACAATGATGGTGAGGTCGCAGGCACTACAAGAAACTAATGAGCTAGAGCAGGACTCGAACCCCAGTCCAGCAAATGCAAGGCAGGACCGTTTTCAAATTAATAACGTAGTTGTGTTTCCCTGTATTCTCCGTCGAACTTCACGGAAATCTAATTCTCAGGATCTGTAATAATACATTTATAAGCGTCCAAGTGGTTTCCGAGGAGCAATTCTTACCTGACTAAACTTCTATATGGCTATGAAAGTCTCAAGGGAAATTTTCGTAACTAAAAGCTTAAATATTGCTTATGAAAAACAATGTCATGAATATATACTGACGAAAGCTAAATTCTTAATATAAAGAAATAATTATTTCATGTTGGAATGTTTAGATATTCAAATTACTATCTTGATTTTCCTTTCCATGAAGATCTTGGTACTTTTCCAACTAGTGTTGCAGCTTAGCTATTAATTCTAATAATAATAATAATATAACAAACACACACACTATGTATATATATGTGTGTGTATGTATGTATGTAAATATATGTATATATAATATACGCATATATATATATGTATATATATGTATGTATGTAGGTATATATAATATATACATATATATATATATATATATATATATATATATATATATATATGTGTGTGTATATATAATATATACATACATATATATATGTGTATACATAATATATACATATATATGCATATATATACTGTATATATGTATATACAATACATATATATATAAATATATATACATACATAAATAAATAGTATTCATTTCCTGTGGATAGAGAAGCTACCTTGACTCATTGATAGCAGTGTTCATCCCCTATTAAATGAATTGATGCGTGGTAGGATAGGATAGATGGATCAACAGATCTATAAAATAGGGAGCGGAGGGCTCTATTTCTATTTAGTTTATTCCCACAGAAAGTGCTATAAGAAAGAATTATTAAGTTTATCGAAGTTTATAAGAGCATAAATAAAAAACAAGGGAAAATGACGATTTTTCATACAGTCACATACAGTTGAATCAGTTTAACTCTCCTGTACAGTCACCATCTCCGCCTTTACAGAAAATTATCATTAATAAGGTACCAGCTTTTTTTTTTTTTGTGTTGATCCTTTGTTTCAGAGATTCCCTTTACATATTTTTGCTGACAGTTATTTTTTTCTTATTCGTTCTCAATGCCATGAATTAAAATTATTTTCCTAAACAAGAAATATTTTTTTATATTTATATGAATATAAAAGTGATTGGACGCTGTCATTATTTTGCACACATAGGTGCCAATAGACAAATCCACGACTCCTTGGGATGTCGACAGATATCTATTTCTAACAAACAAGACTACAAATTCTTCTTCCTCTTCTCATAGGAATTTAGGTCACCGTCTCTTCTTCGCGTTTCTGTATCTGATGATTGCAACACACTCCTACTGAAAGGAAGTAAATATAACTCCATATATGAAATCATATTGTAAAAACAAATAAAGAGAAGAAAGGCGCCGAGTTTAGAAGGTAGATCTTGATAACATTGATAGAATCAAAAGAATGAAATTCATAAATGAAACAACTATTGATTATAGAACCTGAGAGGTAAACAAGAGATGAATAAACATTTTCAAGAAAGGCTTGTAAATGCTAAAAGTGTACTCGGATAACATCTACAATTTTGACTTTCAAGAATACTTTCACTTTCCACAATCATTTAGGCAGTACTGTACGAGACTTTGGTATTACTTCAAACCAATAATCCACGATTACCCTTAAATAATCATATGAAATTAACAAGAATCCTGTTCCTTTATCATTATATGAATTCTCATACTATGTATATTGTATATGAAATTTTAAAGGTAGGAAACTCTCACCTCAAAGTCGACGCAAATGAAATCCCTTATAACATGAATGAAAACATCAATGGAAAATAAGTTTCTTTCTCAATTAAAGATCCTTATTCATTGTTGCTTTGCATATAGAATATTTTCAAGACATTAATATATCAAAGGAAAACAGCGAGGAAAGTCAGACATGGTTTTGTTTATTACTTAAGGTAATGATAAGTCTATATCACATCACAATGACCATCAACTTTAATTATTAAATTATTATATTATATCGATAATATAAGGCCAATAAAAAAAAAATCGTTCCTCATGTCACTCAAAATTCACTTTCTGATCTTCATGCTCTCTCGAATACTGGTAACTATGAGGGGGTTTTCTTTTTACGTAGCAATCATGAAATTATAACTTAAAGTATTATGGTAACCTGGTAATGAATGTTCTAATATTCATGCCTTCTTCATCTTTATGCTCGATACTACACAGTATTCTAGAAGATTCATTCCAACTGTGACCAAGTCATGGAATGATCTTCATAATCAGGTAGTTGAATCGGTGGAACTTATAAAGTTCAACTTGTAGCGAATGCTTTTATGTTGAATAGGTTGACAAAGGTAATTTTTTATATTTTATATATGAAAGGTCTTTTTTATTGTTGTTGCTGTTCTTAAAACAATTTATTTTAATTGCTCATAATTTCTCTCGTAGTTCATTTATGTCCTTATTTTCATTCCTCACTGGACTATTTTTTCCTGTAGGTGCCTTTGGGATTATAGAAACCTACTTTTCCAACTAGGGTTGCAGTAATTAATAAGAAATGCTCTTGTAGGAATATTTGCGTCAAAAAGCCATTTGATTTCATTCAAAGGCCAATCATGAGCAGCAGAAGTAAGGGACATGATAATTTCTTAGGCACTGATCATATACACATATAGTGAGGGTCCTTGCACTCTCTCCTCCCAAGCTAGGACCAGGGAGGGCCAGGCAATACCTGCTAATGACTCTGCAGGTAGACCTATAAGTCCACCACACCCCTAATCCATAGCTCACAAGAACCGTGAGGTACCTTGAGTAGGGCTCGAATTCACGACTGCCAGATTGCAAAACAGGGACGTTTTCAATAGGCTACCAAACTCATTAACCGTAAGTATAAATGGACCAAATTGCGGAAGTAGAAACTCGAGATTTGCTATGAAGAACAATAGCATTTACTTAATGCTTTAACCTTGCACGAACTGAAACCTATGTATAGTATTCTGCGTTTCCTATTGAATAGGGATTGAAAAGCGATAATTTATATGAACTCCTTTTGCTTTTAGTGAAGTATCTACTATTCTCAAAAGCTGACATTAATTGAATTGAACTGAGAGAAACTTGAACATGATAGACGAGAACAATATATGAACTGTTGCGATGAAATACAATTGAAATGATACAGATCTTAAAATTATGCTTAGAAATTACTTATATTAAGGAAAGAAGGAACGCTATTATACTGAATAAAGGTAGAAAGTTTGAGTTATAATTTGTTAGGGCCGCCACATATAACTGGAAACCATTTCGGTATAATTTTCAGAGACATATTTATTATTATTACTTTGGTTGTTGTTACTTTTGTTATTATCATCAATATCATTGTCTCTGTTGTTGTGGTTGTTTTGTTATATTATTATCGTTATTATGAAACAGAATACCAAGACAATTTACTTAAATGTTTGATATAACTCTGTTAGGAGCTTAATGAAAATCTAAAATATACTATCGAAGTTCTACTGATTATTCCAAATTAATCATTCGAAAAACAAAAAGAGCAGGGAGGTAAATTGGACTTTCTAGAGTTTCTTAAAGATCTCAGTATCTTTTTTATATGAAGATATATTTCTTAGAAATTACTCAGGTCATATATACTACTCTCTGTAAAAAGGCAGTTTCCTTTGTGATATCCTTTTGTAACCTGTGCACAGAAAGACAGAAGAAAATAACCGAAATTATATGACAAAGCACCTCTCTCTCTCGAGTATATACCGCGCTATGCACAAAAGGCCCCAAGATATAATGCCTTCCAACCCATATATGCACAATTAGAGCCCAATTACAAAGAATACATCTATAATGCCAGGGGTCGGTGCAGATATGGGGATAATTGCAAGTATACACACAAAAAAATATGAAGGCGAAAGAGCAAATATAATAGAAAAGTTGGATTTTTTAATGGCAGAATTCCTGGAAATAAAAAAAAGAACACCATATCAGAACAGGAAAGAAGCATGGGAGAATCCATATTATTACCAATATTAAATAATGGCGATGAAACACAAACCATAATAGTGATGAATGCACAGGGTTCAGTCACGAGTAACTCTAAAAGGAAAATACAGTTCTTAGAAGAACTAACCCAAATTGAAAAAATAGATATATTAAATATAAGTGAAACATGGTATTCCCAAGAGACTGGCAGTGATGACCAGATAAAAGGGTTTCCAAACATATAGATCAGACAGAACAAATAGAAATCAAGGGGGAACCGCAATATAGGGAAGAGACATAAATCAAGGAAAAGTCTGTGTAAAATACAGCAACACAGAATGTGAATTGATTGCGGTAAAATTTGAATATGAAAAACTAGTGAATATTGTAGTTTACAGACCCCCATATACTAAGGAGTTTGACATAATAATAGAAAAAATAGATGATATATGTAGAAACCATAAAGACTGGAATATACTCCTATCCGGAGATTTTAACTTTCCTTTCGTGGATTGGAAAGAACAGATAGAAGAAAGTGGTTGTATATATACATATAAAAAAAGAGAGTAATAGTAGCGCAGAAGATAAGTGACAGTTTGAAAAGCTTCAAGATATGCTATTAGAACATAATATGCAACATGTAAACCACATTCCAACAAGAAAGGACAATGTCCTAGATTTAGTATTTGTGAATGAGGTGAATTATGTTTAAAGAAATAATAGTGTATACCACGGGAATTTCAGACCACGATGCCATAGAATTAATAGTCCATTCCTAAGCAAGTGAACACAGCGATAAACAAAGCACAAAATGATGGGAAGGATATGGAAAATATAATTTCTATGGTAAGAATATAAAATGGTCAGAGATAAATGAAGAATTGAACAAAGATTGGAAAAATGTATTAGTAAGTGATAATATACAGGTAAATACGGATATATTGTACAAAATACTGGAGAAAATTGTTAAAAAATATGTACCGAAAAAAAATAAACATCAGACATGCATACCAAGAGACAGAAGGATCTTATTTCAGAAAATTAGAAAGTGGAAGAAAAATCTTGCAAAAAAAAATGTATGGAAAATGATGGAAATAAAAAGTAAGATAGAAAACGCAGAAAAAAAGATTATGCGATCGAAAGAGAATGAAAAAAAAGAGACTTAGAAGAAAGGACACCTCAAAATATCAAGAAAAACCCCAAAGTACTATACTCCTATGCAAAAATGATGAATAAAGGGAGATTAGAAATAGGCCCTCTAAGAATGGAAGGACGGTTAACGAATAAAAAAAAAGGAAATATGCAACATAGCAGAAAAATATAAGAATGAATTTGCACCAAGAATTGCGAATGAGAATAATGAAAGAGAAATGAGAGAAGAAAATAGTAATATCTAACGGATATAGATATTAATGAAGCAAATATTGTCAAGGCTATAAGCGAAATTAAAAATGGATCAGCGGCCATATGGAGTTCCAGCGATTTTGTTAAAAAAAACTGCACACACTATCACGAAGCCGCTTGCAATACTACTAAGACAAAGTGTAGATATGAGCTAGATATATGTTAAACATAAATTAGCATATATAACCCATATTTTCAATAGTGGATCAAGACTAGAGGCAAGCAATTAAAGACCAGTTAGTCTATCATCCCATATTATATGTAGGAAAGGGTAATAAAAAAGAAAATAATGAATCATTTAGCTAAGAAAAATTTACTTAATATAGGTCAACACAGTTTTGTGCCCGGAAAACGTATACAAACCCAACTGATAGCACACTATGAAAACATATATAAAAATATGATGACACAAATGTGGTCTATCTAGATTATACAAAAGCCTTTGACAAGGTAGACCATAATATATTGGAGAAAAACATGGGAAAGCATAATATTAAGGGAAAGATAGGAAAATGGATAAAAGAATTCCTACAAAACAGAAAACAGATAGTGGTTGCAAATGACGAGAAATCAGATGAAGCTCAGGTAATATCTGGCGTGCCACAGGGTACGGTATTTGGATAAAGAAAATTATTTAATATAGGTCAACACAGTTTTGTGCCCGGAAAACGTACACAAACCCAACTGATATCACACTATGAAAACATATATAAAAATATGATAAATGAAAAAGACACAGATGTGGTCTATCTAGATTTTGCAAAAGCCTTTGACAAGGTAGACCATAATATATTAGAGAAAAACGGGAAAGCATAATATTAAGGGAAAGATGGGAAAATGGAAAAAAGAATTTGTACAAAACAGAAAACAGACAGTGGTTGCAAATGACGAGAAACCAGATGAAACTCAGGTAATATCTGGCGTGCCACAGGGTACGGCATCAGCTGCACTGCTGTTTGTTATTATGATCTCAGACATAGACTGTAATATTAAAGACTCTGTAGTGAGAAGTTTCGCCGAAGACACAAGAATAAGTAGAGAAATTACTTGTGATGAAGATAGGAACTCATTACAAAGAGATCTAAACAAAATATGTGAATGGGTGGAGATAAATAGGATGGTATTTAACTCCGATAAATTGGAATCAATGAAATATTGAAATAGAGAAAGAATGGTATATGCATACAGGGGACCTAATAACGAGACAATCACATACAAGAAAGCAATTAAAGACATTGGTGTAATGTTATACAGGAATATTTTATGCAACGACCAAATAGCAACACTGTTGGCTAAATGTAAAGCAAAAATGGGAATGCTATTCAGCCACTTTAAAACAAAAAAAAGCTGAACACATGATTATGCTTCACAAAACTCATGTACGTAGTACATTCGAGTGCTGCAATGTGATATGGTACCCACAATACCAAAAGGACATTGCACAAATAGAGATTGTACAAAGATCCTTTACTACTAGAATAGAAGAAGTTAAGGACCTTGACTACTGGGAAAGACTGCAATTTTTATAATTATACAGTCTAGAAAGGATAAGAGAACGCTACATGATAATAAAAGCATGGAAACAAATCGAAGGAATTACTGAAAACATCATGGAGTTAAAAATATCAGAAAGAGCAAGCCGAGGTAGATTAATAGTGCCCAAACTATACCAGGAAAACTAAGGAAGGCGCACAGGACATTAATCCACTACACACCAGCATCGATAATGCATCGACTATTTAATGCGCTGCCAGCTCATCTAAGAATCATAGGAGTTAGCATAGATGTGTTTAAGAATAAGCTCGATAAACACCTAAGATGCATCCCAGACCATCCAAGACTGGAAGATGCAAAATACACCAGAAGATGCATTAGCAACTCTCTAGTGGATATACGAGGTGCCTCACACTGAGGGACCTGGGGGAACCCAAACATAGAATAAGGCAATAAGGTAAGGTAAGGAAATAAAGTAAGGCTCTCTCTCTCTCTCTCTCTCTCTCTCTCTCTCTCTCTCTCTCTCTCTCTCTCTAAACTGAATGTAGCTTATTCTCTAACTTTGTCTTTTCCTGCCAGCGCTTAAATTTAGCAATCCTCTCTTAACATGAATTTAGTTAATCCCTTGCAATTCTTTCTATCTCTTTCTTTCTCTCTGGCATGAATTCAGCTATCTCTCTCTCTCTCTCTCTCTCTCTCTCTCTCTCTCTCTCTCTTTAAATTGAATTTAACTTACTCTCTATATCTTTTCCAGCCAGCGCATAAATTTAGCAATTCTATCTTAACATGAATTTAGTTAATCCCTTGCAATTCTTTCTATCTCTTTCTTTCTCTCTGGCATGAATTCCGCTACTCTCTCTCTCTCTCTCTCTCTCTCTCTCTCTCTCTCTCTCTCTCTAAATTGAGTGTAGCTTATTCTTTAACTTTCTCTTTTCCTGCCAGCGCATAAATTTAGCAATCCTCTCTTAACATGAATTTAGTTAATCTCCTGCAATTCTTTATCTCTTTCTTTCTCTCTGGCATGAATTCCGCTACTCTCTCTCTCTCTCTCTCTCTCTCTCTCTCTCTCTCTCTCTCTCTCTAAATTAAGTGTAGCTTATTCTTTAACTTTCTCTTTTCCTGCCAGCGCATAAATTTAGCAATCCTCTCTTAACATGAATTTAGTTAATCTCCTGCAATTCTTTCTATCTCTTTCTTTCTCTCTGGCATGAATTCCGCTACTCTCTCTCTCTCTCTCTCTCTCTCTCTCTCTCTCTCTCTCTCTCTCCTTAAATCGAATGCAGCTTATTCTCTAACTTTCTCTTTTCCTGCCAGCGCATAAATTTAGCAATCCTCTCTTAACATGAATTTAGTTAATCCCTTGCAATTCTTTCTATCTTTCTTTCTCTATGGCATGAATTCCGCTACTCTCTCTCTCTCTCTCTCTCTCTCTCTCTCTCTCTCTCTCCTTAAATTGAATGCAGCTTATTCTCTAACTTTCTCTTTTCCTGCCAGCGCATAAATTTAGCAATCCTCTCTTAATATGAATTCAGTTAATCCCTTGCAAATTTTTCTATCTCTTTCTTTCTCTCTGAAATGAATTCAGCTACTCTCTCTCTCTCTCTCTCTCTCTCTCTCTCTCTCTCTCTCTCTTAATTGAATGTAGTTTATTCTCTAACTTTCTCTTTTACTACCAATGCATAAATTTACCAATCATCTCTTAACATGAATTTAATCAATCCCTTGAAATTCTCTTTATCTTTCTTTCTCTCTACACATGAATATCTCTCTCTCTCTCTCTCTCTCTCTCTCTCTCTCTCTCTCTCTCTCTCTCAATATGAATTCATCAAGTTTTATATCATAATTTATTAATAGATCCATACTCCCCACTCAATAAATCATCCTCCTGACAAAATGTTAATCCCCTTCGTGATTAGTGCGAAAGGCTACTTTGGATTTTGCACTTCTCCAGTAACCTGCATGAAAATATTTATGATAAGTAACAAAATTATAAATGAAGAACATTTACATCTGTCTTTAAAAACTCAACGTTTAAAAAATAGATAAATAGTATGACTTTTGTAAAAATTTTGGAAAATACAATAAGCTCAGTATTGTGTGTGAAGTTTCATTAAGTATCATGAACCATGTCAAACGTGTTCTTGAAGCATATAGAAGCGACGGTCGTTGCTGCAATGTCACCACCTTGTGACAAAAAAATAAACAAACTTCAAAGTATAAATAGAGAAAAAAAGCATGAGGAAAAGAAGACAGATTTCATCTCATTTTCCTATTAAGAAACGTATATAGCCTGCCACACAGCGTGGAATTCTTTTAATTAAAATCAGATCATGATAACTGCAAGAAATTATTCAGTAATCTCGTCTCAGGAGGGAAACATCCATGAAGTAGCGATCTATAACGATCTTTTAAGAAAAAAGAATTGGTCTAACGAGTAATTATTAACACAGACCTTCGATGTACTTATCTATCTATCGATCAACAGATGTTTGATGGCTGACAGTTGTTTTCGAATCCAAGTTCTCAATACTTATACTTTTCTTGATCAGCAGATTAACCCAATAAAGATACTCCAGTATGGATGCTCTCATGGAATTGTGGGGGGACGCACGCGCCTCCAAGTGGACGTGCGTGCGTTTGTTTGCCCTAGGAGGAGAGACGAGGCCCGTTTCTTAGCAACAGCAAGTCGAACAGACAACAGGAGCAGATGATGGTCGCTGCAGGGAACGGAAAGAAGAGTAGGAGGCGGTGCCTTTGAGAGAGAGAGAGAGAGAGAGAGAGAGAGAGAGAGAGATGGCGAAATTTGCCTTCAGTTGTGAGTGATAATCATATCCTGATCTTATCAAAGTTTTGTTACGTAATTGTGTAACATCGTTACCTATTACGTTTCTCAAAATCTTTGTTTTCTATTAGATGATTGTCACGATAATGGTAATTGAAAAGATTGCGATTTACTTAAGGAAATATTTGGAGATGGATGTATTAGACGCAGCCATATAAAAAAGAACAATAGTAATCATAATAATTATAACAATAATAATTCGCTGTTTTAACATTTATGTAACCTTATGATTTGTTTTCGTTTCAGAACTTATGGAAGACTTTGATATAGGAATAATGACTCAAATTTATAAGGTAATTAGTTCATTAAACATGTTTGAGCTATTGTGAAAATTGTCAATTACTATTTTTCTATGATCATCAGACATGAATGCTACTTAATATGTCATAATTTTTTACTTAAATCACATGGGCACTTTGACACCAACTACTTAATCATTATGAAAAGGATGAGATTAACCAGCCCAATGTTCAACTACTCAGTCACGAAGATCTTTTTGGAAAGGAAAATCAAGATAGCAATTTGAATGACCATACATTCCAGCATGAAAGTGTTATTTTTTTCTATATAAAGAATTTAGCTTTCCTCGGTCTATATCAATGATATCACTTTTTTTCATACAGTTATTTCCATACGTAATATTTAATATTGCAATTATTTAAAATATTACTACTGTAATATCTCCAATCATCCCCCGAGTCTTTTTATTGTTGATCTCCTCAAAATTGTTAGTTTTTATTTGAAATTTATGATGTCCCATTTGTAAGTCTCACAATCAATCCTGATAGATACTTGTATTCCTTCATTTGGAGCTTTGAATACTTACTATTCTGCTCCCAAGTGTTATTTTTGGCAGCTAATTATCCGTATGATAATTGTTATATACTAATTACTGTGTATAGCTTAGTTCATGATAATGATTGCTAAATTGGTGTTAGTAAATTCGAATACATATTGTTAAGGCCGGCTCCACTGTGTATCTTTTGCATCATTGAATACTTTCCCTAATGACGTCTCGGTTGTTACTCTTCTGAAGTATTTTACTTTTTATTTTGACTGACCTTCAGCCACTTTATTACATTCTATGTTCGAAAAGACTATTTTGTATGAATCAAGATTCAACTTCCTCGTCTACTTATAAGCCGTTACTCTTCAAATAATTTGATATCACGTCTAAAACAATATTCCATCTTTTGTGGGTATATTTCCGTGTTCACTTCCTCTAAATACAGCCTTTGTTCTTCCAATAACAGTAATTGCATCTGGAAAAACCGACGTACGCCTACCTATCCTATTAAGCTTATTATATACTGGTGTCTTGAAATCCCCACGACATAACCCACGATGTCAATTGAAGAAGAGCGGTCACCATTTGCTTAAGTCAAATGTTTGACTTAACTGTGAGGGGCTTAAGGAGTTCTCTAAATTACTGCATTCCTTAAAATAGTAAGAAATATACACCTTAGTTTAACAAATGGGGAGATTCGAGAATGAAATGAACACAGACGAGGAGTTCAATAATTAGGAAGTTTAGTGGGTGAACGAGCAAATGGCAGGTACCAGTACGTTATTCCGTTTCTAATTTACTGAACCCTAAATTATCCCTGTACCGGAGGGAGAGTTAGATGGTGGAATTAAATAAAAAAAAAAAAAAGTACAAGGATATTATTCAAAGTAATTTGTACAAAATCTATTAAAGATTTGTGATAGAAGTCACAGGTGGGTCAGGATACTTCAAGACTGACAAGATGAGTTCAGGATAGGAGATGCCGGTCTCACCATGATTGTCATCATATATATAAGTAAGTATTTGAGACGAAAAATGAAAAATCAAAAGATCAATAATGTCCCCAGAAGCACAAAACCTTTCATAGTGGTATTGTTTCCAGTCAGAGATATTATTATTATTATTATTATTATTATTATTATTATTATTATTATTGTTGTTGTTGTTGATATTGCTTAGTATCCATTTCGTCTAAACATTGGGAATCTTTTATGTAAAACTATAATTGCTTCGGATTTATACCTCAAGTTAATTATAACCCTCTGAATTTTCCTGATTAGGATTTTAAAATCGATAAATATGGTAGGTTATTACCTTTAAGCTACTTGTGTTACTCATACAAATACATGAATATGCATCACGTGTCACACAGCGTTATTATTATTATTATTATTATCATTATTATTATTATTATTATTATTATTATTATTATTGTTGTTGTCGAAGATTAAAAAGGCAATAATATGATGATAATAACGAAGTAAAACATGTAATCTACGTTACGAGAAATTTTGTAATATTACGTTGGTCTTTAGACCCTCATGCATAAACTCTCTCTCTCTCTCTCTCTCTCTCTCTCTCTCTCTCTCTCTCTCTCTCTCTCTCTCTGTGTGTGTGTGTGTGTGTGTAATCGAAACCCATCCATGGCAGCACATTTTCATTCCCTGTTTTTATCCTCCTTCATCACATGACGTCAATGGCTTGGTCTAGGATCAATGTCTAACGAAGGATGCTCGCAGCTTCCTGATAACCTGACCAATTATTATAAGCATAATGGCTAACAAGATGTCACAACAAGACGCAGCCTAATTATCCATTTATACTCTTTGTTATTGGCTCCTTTATGATTTTCTCAGCCCGATTAAGTATCGCTTATTTTCTTTGTTGGGACAGAATAGATGATAAGGTCACGTTTTTAATAAGTGTTGATTACAGTTTTTCAAGTGTATAAGAGCTATGGTTATTCATATAATAAAAACGCTTTTTAATTAGGCTAAAAAACAGTGTTGTTTAATATGTATGGATTACAGTTTTCCAATATGCTAAAGAGTTCTTGTTAGTCACATAATAACAACGTTTTTCTTTTTTTTTAAGTAGCGCTTTCAATGTGTATGGATTGTAGTTTTTCAACGCTAAAGAGTTCTTCTTACCCCCATTATAACAACGCGTTTTTCTTATTATTTTTTTTATTTTCTTTTATAAAAATAGTTTTAAACAATTTTCCAATCAACAAGACTTCTATTTGAACTAAAATATCACCGTATCTTCATGTTTAAAACTGGTTCCATCAGGTCAGAGATATTATTATTATTATTATTATTATTATTATTATTATTATTATTATTATTGTTGTTGTTGCTGTCAATAAATACATATGAGATGCTTCAGCGCATATCATTCGACTACCCTGAAAATTCTCGTTTAAGCGATATGACAAAATATGGTTATATGCTATGAATATAATTTTTAATTTCAGTAACATGAACACTGCTCTTAAATTTCATCACTAAAACCGCCTATGTTCCAAAGGTTTATCATAATGGGAAATATAATGTACCAATGTTGCAAACCTTACGTGGTGATACCTCAGTAAAACTATTTGATAATCTGATATCAAGTTATTAACAAAGGAGCATTTATCATATAGAGGTTGCTATTGTAAGTTCATTGCATGAAAGATACGTTATGCAGGAACTGAATAAGTTATAACTACAGGAATATTTCAATCAATTTTTAGCAATATATTTCACTGAGAAAGTTATTTTCACCTGGTCTGCGTGTACAACACCGATGTAGTGCTCTTACAGTATACCTGTGAAGCAGGTGTCTAGCTTTGTTCATTGGTGTTAGACCCACAGTTATTATAGAACATAATGATAAAGTTTTGCTACAAAATAATGAAACCCGTAAAACAACTCATTTAAAATATTTCATCAGGAAACCGGACTCAAGAGCACACCTGATCACACGTGGCGTCATCAAATATCACTCGCCATTTAGGTGATAACAGAACTGTTAATTCACTTAGGCCTATAAACATATTCTAAATAAAACATCAATTAGAATGAATGTTTCATTCTGCCTCCTTCTATCCTGGTCTTCCATAGCAATATACATGAGATGAGATGATTAGTCTAGAATCTAGATGACTATTGCATATATAAAACGAAACCACGTAGTGACGTGACTCCAGGAAAAATCCATATCGGTTATATGAGATAAAGGCTCAACGATGTGGTCACTACCGAGTCATTGATATTTTCTATATATATATATATATATATATATATATATATATATATATATATATATATATATATATGAGAGAGAGAGAGAGAGAGAGAGAGAGAGAGAGAGAATACATCAATAACAATAACACTGCAAGACTAATACCTAAGACATGACTTTATTCATATCTGGGCTTTGGGCAATTTGCATCACCACAGCTCTCTCTCTCTCTCTCTCTCTCTCTCTCTCTCTCTCTCTCTCTCTCTCTATATATATATATATATATATATATATATATATATATATATATATATATATATATATATATATATATATATATATATATATATATATAGCGAGTTCCCAGTTTCTTTTCCCACTATGGTACTAGGAAAAAACGAAACTTGTTACTTACTGTGCGGCTCTATTTTATTATTACTATAAGGAAAATCCCCTGCTCAAACTGCCACATGCACCAATGCATTACATTCATCAGATCTATATTGAACCACCGGCACACATTGGATCACTAACAATCATGACGCTTTTCTTCCAACACTTCCGCCCTCATTCGTAATCTGTCTTCCTTCCCTCCCCTCAGAGCTTGGCTTCAATACCCCAAAAGCAATGAGAAGTACTTAAGGTAAAAATGGAAATGCGGGTGGATGAAACCACATCTGAAGACACTAATTGTAAAATGGAAGGTTAACATCTGGAGCCACACGATCTAGAACATGAATAGCCGAAAAGCTTGCACGCACGCACAATCATAGACACACGCATATATATATATATATATATATATATATATATATATATATATATATATATATATATATATACACGTGTATAAAAACTAAATTGAAAACCCTAGGTCTCTACAAGAAGCTAAAAATATATTTAATTTCCATAAGAGTATGAAAACTTTTCTTATATATCGAATATATCCAGGGTAAATGTTGTCTTTAAGCTTGCGGGAGCAGTCAGGAATATCATTATAAAATATTCCCCAGAGCAAAATAATGGTTCTATTTGAATGATTCCATGTACTGGGTGTGACATGAACTATTTGGGTTAAACTGGAAAACGACTCAATAACCGTATCAAACATTATGATGATATAAGGACAGGGCAACTTCTCTGTTTGTCATCGTGAACGATTTTAACAATCGTATTGACTGGAACAGGTCAAAGTAGTTACGCAGGGAGGAATCATTTGTATATCCTGTAAGTTAATGTGAAAAAAAAGATATTCTTTGAGGTGTACGTAGAGAGAGAGAGAGAGAGAGAGAGAGAGAGAGAGAGAGAGAGAGAGAGAGAGAGAGAGAGCTTGTAGATGACTAAGTTACAGTCTGAGCCTCGCACAGACCTTCACGTAGTACAAGACGTTACCGGAATTAGACGTATTAGAATTTCGAAGGCACCGATTCCCTTCCAAGTTTTAACACTGACCGAGACCACGAATAGCACCACTAAACACTGCTGAATTCCATTAATCAGTTGTTTTTCATAGATATTCATGGCTTCGTAGTATTTTGGAAAAAGTGAACATCCTGAGAAATGAAAGGCTCGGGGAACTATTTCAGGTTGGAAGGGTTGAAAACCCCGCCTAGGCCGTGATTTTTTTTTTCTTTTTTTTTCCTTTCCCTAAACAGGAGTGCAATAGGGGGTGGGGCTTGGTGATGCGGAAGACAGAAAAACACATTTGACGGTTAACTGTTTAACTTTAGTTGTGATCAGTAACAATATTCATAAAGAACTAAAACATTTATCGGTGTCTTTTAAATAACAATGGTAATAAAATTCTCATATTAGAATAAAAGTAGTAGGTTGGCCATGGCACCAGCCACCCGTTGAGATACTTCCGCTAGAGTGTTATGGGGTCTTGACTGGCCAGACAGTACTACATTGGATCCTTTTCTCTGGTTACGGCTCATTTTCTTTTTTCCTACACATGCACCCAGTTGTCTGGCCCATTCTTCACATATTTTTCTCTGTCCCCATACACCTGACAACACAGATTATCAAACAATTCTCCTCCACCCAAGGGGTTGACTACTGCATTGTAATCGTCCAGTGGCCACTTTCCTCTTGCTAAGGGTAGAAGAGACTTTTTAGGTATGGTAAGCAGCTCTTCTAGGAGAAGGACACTCCAAAATAAAGCCATTGTTCTCTAGTCTTCGGTAGTGCCATAGCCTCTGCACCATGGTCTTCCACTGTTTTTGGTTAGAGTTCTCTTGCTTGAGTGTATACTCGGGCATACTATTCTATCTTATTTCTCCTCCTCTTGTTTTGTTCGAGGTTTCATGGTTTATATACGAAATATTTATTTTAATATTGTTACTGTTCTTAAAATATTTTATTTTCCTTGTTTCCTTTCCTCACAGGGCTATTTTCCCTGTTGAAGCCCCTTGGCCATATAGCATCCTCCTTTACCAACTAAGGTTGTATCGTAGTAAGTATTAATAATATCTGTGATATTACTGTCTGCTTAACAACAAGAGCGCAGTATGTTTGATCGTTTAATCACTTGAAAGATAGGTATTGTATAATCTCCACAAATGCAAATATAATTTTAATTGAAAACTTCGAGAGGTAGGAAGAGTAAGATGCTCATGACAATATTGGAGAAGAACACATACTGTACACTGTCCATACGTTCATTACATAACCTACACCAGACGATCCGTTACAACCTGGAAATTATTTGGTACCTGACGGTGGTGTCGTGCGTTCTCTCTCTCTCTATCTTTCTCTCTCTCCAGGCAACCCTTCGTCGATACTACATTCCTCGCAAAATGAAAATAATCCCTTTGCAGTTTTCAACGTTTCTGATATAAACTATGCCGCCCGTTGAGATACTACCGCTAGAGAGTTATGGGGTCCTTTGACTGGCCAGACAGTACTACATAGAACCGTTCTCTCTGGTTACGGTTCTTTCCCTTTGCCTACACAGACACCGAATAGTCTGTCCTATTCTTTATAGATTCTCCTCTGTCCTTATACACCTGACAACACTGTGGTTACCAAACAATTCTTCTTCACCCAAGGGGTTAACTACTGCACTGTGTTCAGTGGCTACTTTCCTCTTGGTAAGGGTAGAAGAGACTCTTTAGCTATGGTAAGCAGCTCTTCTAGGAGAAGGACACTCCAAAATCAAACCATTGTTCTCTATTCTTGGGTAGTGCCATAGCCTCTGTACCATGGTCTTACAAGGCCTTTGGTTAGAGTTCTCTTGCTTGAGGGAACACTCGGGCACACTTTTCTATCTAGTTTCTCTTCCTCTTGTTTTGATGAAGTTTTTATAGTTTAAATAGGAAATGTATTTTAATATTGTTACTATTCTAAAAATATTTTATTTTTCCTTATTTCCTTTCCTCACTGGACTATTTTCCCTGCTGGGGCCCCTGGGCTTATGGCATCGTGCTTTTCCAACTAGGTTGTAGCTTAGTATTTAATAATAATAATAATAATAACAATAATAATAATAATAATACTGCAGGGTCTATTCACTGAATTACAATTGAAAGAGAATCTAACGTCTTCCTTTGATTCTTATTTTTCGGGAATTTTACCCACCATGCTGACCAAAACAAAATTGTATGAATTTGCTATCGTAACTCCACTCGTTAACCACCCCCAGAAAATTTTTAACACAAATAAAACGCAAGTTAAAAACGTGTTTGTAAACTTGTGATATTCATAATTCCATAAAGCTCTCGGGCATTCTTTATGTCATCCATGTACCCCTATCCACTTTTGTCTTATTACATATAAAATTACAAGAGTTTAAAAACAATTATAGAGGAAAATATCTTACTCATATGAAGGTAGGGATGCAAACACGCACACACGAAGGTAGGTACACACACACACACACACACACACATATATATATATATATATATATATATATATATATATATATATATATATATATATATATATATATATATATATTATGTATACAAGTAAAACCAAAGACATAAAATCAAATATAAGACTATCCTTAAATACCAAGCAAACAACACACATATTATTCGAAATATATTAATGTTAGGTAATATCAGAATCAAACTCATATCATATTATCCAAATTATACGTTAAGCTTAAAAAGAAAGGGGGAAAAAAAGAACGCTATAACGACGAAAATGTTTGGTTGCCTTATATATACACCACAGATAAACGAAAATTTCAAAAACAATGATAAAATGTCGTGACAATTAAAAAATTAAAGTAAATACATGTAAATATTAAAAAAAGAATAAATATACATGAAACTAACACCAAGAGATGCAAATGAAAATAAATCTTACGCAGAAATGCACCACTGAAAATCATGAGTAACACACGCCTTGGAAGAAGCAAGCTGAAAGCAAGTAAAATGTGAATAACAAACGATGATCAACGGTTATATCCCACGATCCACATCACACCACAATACCACTTAACACATACAAAAACCGGCAGTTTCTTTTCATTTAATCTTTGTACTGGGGCTAGGTCACATTAGTTAGCTCTAGTAATACTTCATATTTTGCGATGCCGATGATACTGAAATGGACAAAGTATTCCTTATAAACAAACCTCTTGAGTACCGTCTGGTAACGACCCTAGGCTGATAATCAATGCCATAAACCCTTTAATTTCTAGAATACCAAAAGAATTTTTGAACTGAAGGATTAAACGTTGTACATAACGCCTAAGTGCATTCAACCGTTTGACATATCTAAATACTTAGAATTTCTCAAGTACATTTTCAGTAAAATAAATATAAAATATGAATATAATTGAAAAGTAACCTAGCATGGTAATGCAAATACGATACAACTACTTTCTACAAATTTCAAAGTTGCCTAGAGCACTCATTATAAATATGTTAGAAGTAAAATAATGTTGTAATAACGCTGGTAATTTAAGAAAATTTATTCCTATGTTATGGTACAATGTAACTGATGAAAACATATACGAGAATAGATAAACAAAATAATTCGAAAATAGTAAATAGAAGTGATGAGCAAAAGAGGAGAAATTATAAATTTCTCCTTTTTTGTTAACGTTTATGGCAACACTCACTCTTCACGCCTCCTGCTTATTCTGCCGTGTCCGGTTGCTGTCGAATGAGATCATGCATCTCCTTCCAGGTTTTCAGGGAAGTTCAACCTTCTTAGTGCAATGGGGGCAATTTAACAGAAATTTTCTAGTTTGTCTTTAAAGTCTTTATGTTCCTAAAATCATTAACTAATTTCTGTACTTTCCAGCTCTTCTATAGTCTGCCCTTAGTTCCATAAAGTCACCCAGTTAAAATGGTCAAAATTCATTGTAAATATTCCTAAAACAAGATTTCTACTTTTCTAAGAAACGCCACCAACAGAGGCTGTAGTAATATGTCTACCCCTAGATACTTAGCAACACTAGGTCTATCACCAACACTCACTTTGGCCTTAATCTTACCGCTAACAGTCACTTTAGTAATAGAATTATTTCTAATGATAACCTTGTGCCACTAGGTTTACCACCAAAACATTATGGTACTAGGCTTATCACCAACAGACCCTGTGGTATTGGGTTTATCCTCAAGACACACTATAATAATAGGTTTATCCTAACACCGTATGGTTCTAAGCTTGTCATTAAAATACCATATGATCACCAACATACTCTATGATATTAGGTTTATCACTAACCATATGGTACAGTACAACTCCGATTACTAACACAGCCTATGGTACAACACACATCACCTTATGGTACAACGCCTATCACCCTCACACCCTATGGTACAACGCCTGTCACCAACACACCCCATGGTACAACGCTTATCACTCACACACCCTATGGTACAACGCCTATCAGCCACACACCCTATGGTGCAAAGCCTATCACTCACACACCCTATGGTACAACGCCTATCACCCACACACCCTGGGGTGCAACGCCTATCACCAACACACCCTAGGGTGCAACGCCTAACACTCACACCCTATGGTACAACGGCCATCACCAACACACCCTATGATACAACACTCATCACCAACATACCCTATATATAACGCCTATCACCAACACACCTTATAGTACACAACGCTTGTCACCCACACACCCTATAGTATAACACCTATCACCAACACACCCTATGTTACAACACCTATCACCAACACCTTATGGTACAACGCCTATCAACAACACATCCTATGGTACAAGTTTTATTACCAATCTCCAAGTAACATAAGGTTTATTATCAGCATAACTTATGATACTAGGTTTATCACCAATATACTATATGGTAATAAGCTAAACACTAATAAACTAATGATACTAGGTTTATCCCCAACACAACCTATGGTACAGTTCATCACCAACACCATATGATACTAGGTTTGTTACTAACAAACACCATGGTATTTGGTGATATCACCAACACAACCTACGGTCCCACCGTCCGATATTCACCAACAAAACCTACGGTGCAAGTTTCACCAACGCACCTTCCGATTCTCCACCAACTACCGAAGCCCCTTCAAAATCCCCATTTCTACGCCCTTCATTGTGGACAGGATCACTTTTACACTCAAAAATCGAGAGAAACATATTTAAGTACTTTCACTGCCTTCCTTCCGCCCTATTGAAACTTCGTCTTAGGAGTGCACCAGTTTCACTAATCACGTTAATAACATCATTAACAATATCCTCAGATAGCCCTGCTTCAACTACAGCATCACTGTCACTCGATGCCATGTTTCTAGGGGGGGGGGGGGGGTAATAAGCACCCCGCACTGCAATTATCACAAAATAATCGTCATAATCAGCGAGAACGCGAATTTAAACGCGGCGGTACTGTCACGTGACGCTTGAATGTGAGGGAGGAAGGGTGAGGGATTGGGAGAGACGGAGGCTTTGCTGATGATGATTGGCTGAAAGCGGAGGTATGGCTGGCTTTGCGTGGCTGTGACTGGTTGGTAAAGGTTTCTCTCTCTCCCAGAGTCCCAGGTCTCACCACTTCCACAGTCTACTGGGAAATTACTGGTGACTTCCCTCTCCCCGTCCTATTTAGTTCTTCTTCTTCTTCTTCTTCCATTTTAGTAGGAGATCTGGTCCACTTCTTAGAGCCAATGTACTCCCCTGTAAATATGATATAAGATAAAATATTAGATCTAATCAATACAGTTGACAAATTTTAGTGTTAGTCTTAGTAAATATTAACTCCTTCACCGAATGTTATGAATATGTTAACTCCCCCACATGAGGCTTAATACCTCTTATTCAAACAATATCGATGCTCCCTATTTAGTTCTCAAATAAAACTGTAAATATACTGTCAACTAGATTATTATTATTATTATTATTATTATTATCATTATTATTATTATTATTGTCTAGCTCAATACAT
Organism: Palaemon carinicauda; assembly: GCF_036898095.1. Lineage (NCBI taxonomy): Eukaryota > Metazoa > Arthropoda > Malacostraca > Decapoda > Palaemonidae > Palaemon > Palaemon carinicauda. Next base: position 79,373,199 of record NC_090742.1, on the reverse strand, counting down.
ATACTATAGTCGATTTATTTTAACGATGCATATTTGCACCGAGTCGCAGGGGTATCCTTTTAGCTCGGTATAGTTTGAGCCCGGGTCTTACACAAGGTAAGGCAATCTATACAGACAGACAGACAGGTATAGTTTCTTAATATCTGATTGGTCGAAGTATTTTTGTCCCAACCCCTTCATTGTTCTCAAATAATTACCAAGTAATGTGAATCAAAACTTATTTACAAACCCAAATTTCAACCTCAGATATAGGTTTTGTCACTAAGTGATGTTAACGAATAGATATAAAGTATCGTCATGGTAAGTCTAAATTTAATAACAACAGCCGCCGAGGTCAACGACAGGAGCTTGTTTTCGGATGCACGCGGCATAATTTTGTAACCGTTTATATAATTCAACACAAAATGGGGTAAGTTACACTAGGCATAAGATGAACATATTATGATAAACTTTCTTTTAAAACCAGAATCTACTAAAAACTGGAATTAATAAAACTTGCTATTGGGGAAAATAGCGGTTGGGTAAAAGAAGGATCCACTTATAGTGGGTCCTTGGTAAAAGGAGCATTTTACTGTCAAACACCGAAACGGAAATGGAAGGGAGAAGGTATAATGGGATTCTAACTCGGCGGTGAAATTATAAATTCGTTTGATTGGGATTTTTATGCAATTCATGTAACACTACAGAATCCTCAAACCGAAAATACTTCTATTAATAAAATCTAAACCTTTACAAAAAAAAAAAGAAAAAAAAAAACTTTTCTATACGGACTTACATCATACGTCTATGATATAAGTCCGTATAGAAAGGGTTTGTTATTCTTTTTCGTAAATGTTTAGATTTTTGTGTATTGTGTAAAATATGTAGCTTATTCACACTCTAAATTAATAAGTGATGTACACACACACTTATGCATATGTGTGTTCCAACATCTCAGGCTCTCAGCTGATGTCTCTCTCTTATCCCTTTCTATACGGACTTAAATCATAGGCCTATAATGCAAATCTGTATAGAAAGGTTTTGTTACTTTTTTCGTAAAGGTTTAGATTTTTTAATAGCAATAATTTCGGTTTGAGGATACTGTAGTGTTGCATAAACTGCATAAAAATAACAGTCAAACGAATTCATAATTTTACCGCCGAGTTACAATATCCATTCCATTCCCACTTCGGTGATTGACAGTAGAATCCTCGTTTTACCCAGGAAACACTCTAAGGCTGCGTTTACACCAGGCGAATCGAATCGATTCAATTCATGGAGAATCATTTGACTCGAGTCATTTTGAATCGGTATAGTTCCAACCTACTGAATCTGATTAACACATCATTCAGTACCAAGGCAGCCTTCGAGGAATAAGGACGTCTTTGCTGTTGCAGAAATAGCATTATTGCTGTGGGTGAGAAAGCGTAGACGGAGGCGGAGGCAAGTGCAACGAATATATGGGTGCATCCAATAAATTCAAGAAGACCTGAATCTGGGAGCTTTGGACATTTGTTCCCAGATTTGGTCAATAATCCGGAGAAGTTTTATGACTTCTTAGTGCTTGTTGAAAGGCGTTGAAAAAGAAGAATAAAGAAGGTATGAAATTAGATGACTTGCAGGCATACAGATTGCAACGTACAGCAATTTACATACTCAAATATGCAGAGAGAGAGAGAGAGAGAGAGAGAGAGAGAGACCTGAACGCATGGAACGAAAGATTGACAAACAGAGTTTTAAATAAAGGAGAGTAAATAAATGAACTGAATATATAAAATCACTGACAATATAATGTGAATAAACATAATATATATATGCTTCCTGCTCGGCTGATTCGCCTTGACTGATGAAAAAATGGGACCGCGCGCATCAGTGATTCTGAATCGCCATGAATCTCCATGATTTGAATTGACTCGATTCGCTTGGTGTAAACGATTCCATTGAATTTAACGTGGCGAATCATGACGAATCATGAATTGGGATGATTCTACATGAATTGAATCGATTCGATTCGCTTGGTGTAAACGCAGCCTAAGTGGACCCTGCTTTAGCGAGTTTTATTAATACCACGTTTATTAGTAGATTCTGGCATTCAAAGAAAGTTTCTATAAAAAGTTTTTTCTTATGCTTGGTGTAATTTATCCCAATATGTGAACAGTTACAAAATTATGCAACGTGCATCCGAAAACAACCTCCTGTCGTTGACTTCGGCGAAGTTTGCTATTAAATTTAAACTTACCGTGATGATACTTTATAATATATTTATTCTTTACCATTGTTATTGACGAAATATATATCTCATGGAGAAATATAGGTTAGTAAATAAGTTTAGACTTACATTACTTGGTAATTATTTGAGAACACTGGATGTGTTCGGACAAAAACTCTTCCAACCAATCAGGTATTAGGAAACTTTTCTGAGCTAAAAGGGCACCCCTGCAAGTCGCTGGCTCGGTGGAAATATGCATCGTTAAAAAAAATTGACTATAGAAGTCGAGTAAATCAAAACAACGTGTAAAATTGGTATTGTGGAAACTGATTTGAAAGTCTTTAAAAAGTTTATACTGTATGTTTTAAAGGATAAATTAGAGAAGACTGGGATTAACATTATGTTGAAAGAGGTAAACTGAAAAAGGAGGCAAGGAAACGATAATAAAAGATAACATCAGATATTACCATAGTGAGACATCACTAGCACACCGTCATACTGAGAATTGTCGATACTGAAGTCTGACTAAACCAAATCACTAATACTTTGAGACGCTACACTGAGACACGAGTACACAGAAGCGCGTTTATTATGAAACATCTTTTATCAAGAGCCTGTCGGATTAAGACCTGTATGCACTGAAACACTGCATATTGAGACACGCCTGGTCTGTGGCACCACTATACCCAAACATTTATCGATGAGACGCTATTTTACTTAAGCAGTTTCTATTTATACTGAGACATTAATATACTAAGGCATCACTACACTGAGACACGTTGATACTGAGACATGACTGTACTGACAAAATACAACGGCGTGGAGCAACGATAATGAATCACATCTATATTGATACATGGGTGTACTGAGACATCCTGAGACACAATTTCACTGAGGCATCTGATGCATATGATTATGTACATTTTTACCGATAAATACACATTAGTATTTTCTTAAAATCTAAATCTTGCTTGAGGGTACACTCGGGCACACTATTCCATCTAATTTCTCTTCCTCGTGTTATGTTAATGTTTATAGTTTATATAAGAATTATTTATTTCAACGCTGTTGCTGTTCTTAAAATATTTAATTTTTCCTTGTTTCTTGTCCTCACTGGGCTATTTTCCCTGTTGGGGGCTTATAGCATTCTGCTTTTCCAACTAGGGTTGTAGCTTAGCAAGTAATAATAATAATAATAATAATAATAATAATAATAATAATACTTTATGCATGCGCTTGCATAGACCTAAAGACAGATGTGCACACTGTATAAATGTGTCAAAAAAAGTGTGAAGGGTAACAGTTGTGTTTTAAAATGTTTAAAAAATTGAATCTCTTCATGAAAATTGTGTTCAAACTGGGGTCGTCTATAAATAAACATACTTTTGACAGTTCAAGTAAAGAAAATTATAATATTTCCATGCAAACCGAAAAGTTTGTGTAATTATTCGGAAGATTAATACAAAACTACCATGTATAGACCTTGTTTTACCATCTATTGATATCCTATTCTATTAGACGCTTCAAAGTTGGAGGTTACGTCTGCTATATTTTCTTGCACTCTGTTTGCCAATAAAAAGGCTTTCTTTTAAAGACACACTAGAACATATGATTATCATAATTATCATCATCATAGATAACGGGGGAGAGTGGGCTGTGGCCCCCTAGCAGTACCAGCCGAACTCGGTTGAGTTCCTTGTCAGGCTGGGAGGAACGTAGAGAGGAAAGGTCCCCCTTTTTTTTCATTTGTGATGTCGGCTAGTGCCTTGGCATAAGTATGTATGAAGTAGTTATAGTAATAGAGATTGAGTGTGAGCGCTCGTGTTCTGTATAAAGAATCGCCTACAAACATCCCTTGGTGCTGAAAATATACTATAAATGCAATCAGGGAGATTTGTATTGAAAAGGATGTTGGCTACTTGCGCGAATCGACTATGAAACTGTTAAGAACATTGCTGATTACTAAAGTAAACCTTTTGCAAATAATCTACATTTGTAAGATTTAGCTTTAATACTCACAGTATTAATATCAACTTTAAATATTCCAAAGCATGGTATTTACTCTCATATATACATACAAAGAGCCATGGAAAGAATAATGATGGGAATAACAGTAAGAGACAGAGAAGGGTAACATGAATACGAGAGCAAACTAAAGTAGAGGGTATTCTAACAACTTGTTAAAGAAGAGAATGGGTCCCTAGAGATTGTAAAAGAATCAGGGGAAGGAAGAAAAGACGATATATCGACGAACTAAGGAATTTTATGGGCTTGGACTGACACAGAAAGACCGTAAGGCGTAAACAGACGCAAGTGGAAGGACATGTCTGAGGCCATTATTCTACAGTGAACTAGTAACAGCTGATGACACACATACGCACACACACACACACACACACACATATATATATACAGTATATATATATATATATATATATATATATATATATGTGTGTGTGTGTGTGTGTGCGTGTGTGTATGTGTATATATATATATATATATATATATATATATATATATATATATATATATATATATATATATATATATTATAGTTACTAGGCATAATAGTACATTCTATAGCTAATATAAGTAAATCAGTTGAAGAAATATTACATTTATTTTTATTCTTAAAAATACTGTACATTAACAATGCATGCATGGTTAAGATTTACAAACTTGTTATGTATCGTTTCATGAAGATCTTACTCTTCCTACCTCTAGACATCTTCAATGAAAATAAATTTGCATTTGTCTGTATTTGTGCAGATTATACGTACTCAACTTTCAAGTGATCAAATGATCGAACACACTACAGTATGCTCTTATTGTAAAAGCAGGCAAAACATTAGTCTGCTGATGTATATTTGTATATTGTAATGTGAAAATATTATTATTATTATTATTATTATTATTATTATTATTATTATTATTATTATTATTATTTAAAAGTAGTCTATGAATATTTTAGTTCATTGTGAATGAAATTACTGATCACAACTTCAATTCTTATTTTTCCAACGGATCATGAAGCCCCGCCCCAAACTGCACTCCTCTTTTTTTTGGCGAAAAAATGCGCCCAGGTCAGCTGTACCAGAAGTCCATTCGAGAATTTTTAAAAGAAAAGCAAATCAAGGCATCTGTAAGTAGCATACTGTGGTGTAGGCTTCTTTTATTTAATAAAGAAGCTCATGTGTCCCAAATCCACATTAGACTTAACTTTAAAACAACCAATTCTTCTTTGAGACTTTTCTACATTTGATATTTTGGAAATGTTACTACCCAGTTTTAATGTGAACTGCGAAAACTATCCTATCTTGGGGAATTGTTGTTGATTTTCAAAGGTTTTCTGTTAGAAATCACTAAATATTCCTTTCGTTCAGCTATTCTGATATTCTGATACCAAACGATGGTGCCATACACCCTTTCAGCTTTGCTTTTAGTAAGTTAGCCACTAACCCTTCTATAGTATTATATTTTTCTTTTGTTCAATTAACTGTAAGGTATTGTATAGTAAAATAAAAAGCACTTGCTTCCATAGACGAAGGACAATGACATCCCTCTGGTAGATATATGCTAAGATAATAAAAATTCGTTGACAATGATTTCAGATTAATAGCTGGATGAAACAGCATAAAGATAAAATATCCTATTCCTTGTAGCTAATGGTTGACCAAACTTTTTTTTTTCTTTTTTTGACTGGAAATAAATTGAGCACACGTAAACACAACTGTTCGTGCCTAGAATCATAATGCTACCTTGACGTTTAACTTATTTATTAACATACACAAAATTTACAGAGCAGCCAACTTCAATGTCACAAGAATTATAATTCTAGATTTAGACATTTCGTAGATAGGTAATTGTTCTTCCGATCGTAGCGTGGTTTTACAGACACGTAATCGATTAGATAATACTTTGTATGTACAATGGCATTACAAAATATTCCACCAGTTCCCTCAATGTTTCAGAAATAGGGAACTGAATATTTCTTTTCCTCATTGGATTATTTTTTATTGTTGGAACCTTTGGGCTTACAGCATCCTGTTTTTCCAACATGGGTTGTATATATATATATATATATATATATATATATATATATATATGTATATATATATATATATGTGTGTGTGTGTGTGTGTGTTTGTGTGTGTGTATGTATATATAAACTAGAGATGCAAGAATAAACTAAAATAAAGAATATTCTAACAAGATGTAGGAAAAAGATATGGACATGGGCAGGACATATAATAAGAATGCCAGACAATAGATGGACATTAAAAATAACAGAATAGGTCCCCAGAGATTGTAAAAGAAGCAGAGGAAGGAAGAGAAGACGATGAATTGATGAACCAAAGTTTGTAGGTGTGGACTAGCACAGAAAGACCATAACCAGACTCAGCTGGAAGTACATGTCTGAGGCCTATGTTCTGCAGTGGACTAGTAACGGCTGATGAGGATAACGATGATGATGATAATGAATATATATATATATATATATATATATATATATATATATATATATATATATATATATATATATATATTTTACTCCTCTATGTAAATGTGTTTGTGGTAGCTCAAGTCCCACTGATTACCGCCCAATTTCCATAACTCCTATATTATCTAAAGTTTTTGAACGTCTTCTGGCAAAACGTCTTAATAGGTTTGCTGAAGGTAATCACCTACTCCCTAGTTTGCAATTTGGTTTTTGTAAAGGCCTTGGAGCATGTGATGCCCTTCTTACAATCTCCAATGCTGTACAGAAATCCCTTGATTGTGGTCAGGAAGTTCGTATGATTGGCCTTGATTTTAGTGCTGCCTTTGACCGTGTTAATCATGAGGCCCTTGTTTTCAAACTGAAACTGAGTGGGTGCGTCGTTTCTTAGCATTATATTGATTTTTCAAGTAATAGATCTCAAAGAGTTGTTGTTGATGGGCACCATAGTGAGTATAGGAATGTGATATCTGGTGTTCCAAAGGGTATTGTTCTTGGCCCATTATTTTTCATACTATATACACATGACATGTGGTTTGGCCTAGAAAACAAGCTTGTTGCATATGCAGATGATGCTACCCTTTGCATCATTTCCATCCCCTGAATGTAGATCTGGGGTTGGTGAATCCCTTAATAGAGATTTAGCTAAAATTAGTGCATGGTGCAAATTATGGGGTATGAAGTTGAATCCTAACAAAACTCAAAGTATGATTGTAAGTAGGTCAAGGACGATGGCTCCTCAACATCCGGATCTCAGTATTGATATTGTTTCTTTAAATTTGTATGACTCTTTTAAAATTTTAGGTGTGATTCTCCACAGCAAATTTACTTTTGAGAAACACATTAGGTCTGTGTCTTCTTCAATTGCACAAAAAATTGGCTTATTGACAAAGTCTTACAAGATTTTCGGTGATCAATCTATTCTGAAGAAGTGTTTTAATTCTTTCATTCTACCCTGTTTTGAGTATTGTTCTCCTGTCTGGTATTCAGCTGCTGATTCTCATCTTAATTTGCTGGACAGAAACTTACGGTCTATAAAATTTCTTATTCCTGATCTAGATACCAATCTTTGGCACCGTCGTTCAATTAGTTCATTATGCATGTTGCATACGATTTTTCATAACTCTGACCATCCTTTACATTCAGATCTCCCTGGACAATTCTATCCTGTTCGTAATACTAGGCAGGCAGTTAATTCTAATAGCCAGGCCTTTTCCATCATGAGGCTCAACACTACACAGTATTCTAGAAGTTTTATTCCAACTGTTACCAAATTGTGGAATGATCTTCCTAATCGGGTAGTTGCATCAGTAGAACTACAAAAGTTCAAAGTTGGAGCAAATGTTTTTATGTTAACCAGGCTGACATGAGTCTTTTTATTATTTATATATGACATATCTGTTTTTGACGTTGTTAATAGTTTATATAGGACATATCTGTTTTGACGCTGTTACTGTTTTTAGAATATATTGTTAATTTATTCTCATCATTTATTTATTTCCTTATATCCTTTCCTCACTGGGCTATTTTTCTCTGTTGGAGCCCTTGGGCTTATACCATCTTGCTTTTCCAACTAGGGTTGTAGCTTGGCTAGTAATAATAATAATAATAATAATAATAATAATAATAATACTAATAATAATAATATATACATATATGTATGCATATATATTCATACATACACACATATATATATATATACATATATATATGCATATATATATATATATATATATATATATATATACATATATATATATATATATGTATATCCTCTAACAACATATAACAAAAAAAAATTTGCATGGGCAAGACATATCTGAGAATGATGGATAATAGTTGAACATTAGTTATAACAGAATGGGTCCCTAGAGAATGTAAAAGAAGCAAGGGAAGGGAGAGAAGACGTTTAATTTTAGAACAAAAAAAATTTGTGGCATAAATCGGCATAGAAAGACTATAAACAGACGCGAATGGAAGAACACATCTAAGGCCTTTGTCCTGCAGTGGACTAGATACGGCTGATTATGATGATGATGATTATTCTACACACACACATACACACATACGTATATATATATATATATATATATATATATATATATATATACATGTATATATATATGTATATATATATATATATATATATATATATATATATTTATATATATATACAGTATATATAATATATATATGTATATATATATATATATATATATGTATATATATACACATATATATATACATATATATATGTGTGTGTGTGTGTTTGTGTATGTGTGCGTATTCTTAGTTTCAACATGCAGCAACATTCGCGAAAACATGTTTATACACACAGCTTCACACATGTAACACAGAAATATACTGTATATTTATACAGTATATATGTTGTTATATGCATTCATATGTGTATTTGTTTACATATATGTGTACACACACACACACACACATATATATATATATATATATATATATATATATATATATATATATATATATATATATATATATAATACACTTCATATTCGTATATGTATATATATATATATATATATATATATATATATAGGTATATATATATATATATATATATATATATATATATATATATATATGTACGTGTATAATATATATTTACACATGCACATATACATATATATCAATGCACATGTATATGCCTATGTATACCTAAACTCTGGCGAATTAATTCATAAAATTGATTTTACTTATAAATGCAATTACGATACATGAATAAGAACTTTTAAACAGTGACTAAAGGCAAATAAAAAAAAAAGCATCCAAGTTAACGAAATTGTAAATGCTGTAGCATTTACAATTTCCAGA
>NC_090742.1:79358669-79361169 GCF_036898095.1 Palaemon carinicauda | reverse complement strand
TGTTATATTTCAATCGTTCATTACTTCTCTTGTAGTTCATTTCCTTTCCCCTGTGGGCGGGTTTTCCGTGTTGGAACCCTTGGCTTATATTATTCTGCTTTTCCAAAGAGGGATGTAGCCGAAATAGTTATAGTAATATTAATGATAATATACTCATTCAACTTACCAACTAAACAGACCCTTCGAATCTCCCTGAAAAAAAAAATAACTTAACAAACACACGAAAACATAAACGAGCCGGCAAAGGATTAAACGCCAAAGGAAACGTCACAGCCACAGCAAAGCTGTCAGTGAACGAATTGAGCTGAAAAACTAGAGGAGAAATGATCATTACCATGACTGCGGGCTACGACAATGCCAAGGTGCATCAAGGTGCATGACTCCGGGAGACCTACGCATAAAGGTGTCGACAGCTCAGATGCGGTGGTGGTTCTGACTTTGTTCATTTGGCTTTCGTTGTAGTTTTTTTTTTTTTTTTTTTTGATGGTTTTTATTCGATTTCATAAAAGCTTTGTGAATGATTTATCAGTCTTTTGTTTGTATTTTTTGCGTGCTTATGTTCCTTTGTATCTCTATACGATTAATATACACATCTTTTACTCGTTCTTTATTAATTTGCTCGGTTTTTGTCCGTTTTTTAATATCCAAGAAAAATCTATCACTCCTCTCTGTTTTTTTTAGCGTGTTTATGTTTTTTTTGTTTCTCTTTATAGGCCTAATAAAGAATCTTTTACTGGTTTTTCTCATTGTTTTTTATCCTTATTTTGCTTGGTTTAATTCGATTTTTTTTTAATCTCTATGAATGATTTATCACTCATTGCTGTTATTTTTGTGTGCTTATATTATTTAGTTTCTCTCTTACTTGAGTTTTATTTTTCTAATTTGTTTTTTGTCAATCATCTAATTTTTTCTGTGTTTTCGTTCTTCTGTTGAAATATAAAAGGAGCAAATGAATTCTAGAAATGTATAATCATTACTTTGTTCCAATTTCAGTTTTTTTTTATTCTTGTATTTTCTATTCTATAATAATCTGTTTTCTGTTTCCCCGAGCCTCTCATGTAAATGCTAGTATACTTTATGACGTCATGTCGAAATCGATTGTTAGACGTTAGGTCTCGCATAAAGAAGGGAAAAAGGAGTTGCAGAAGAAAACATAGAAGAACTAGATTTGATTGTACAATATGGCCTATCTGATGTCACGTTGATTTTCATAATTATTTCAAATGTGATTAATTGTAAGTTATCTGGCATCCTGACATCTAAGTGATTATTTTAAATGTGGTTTTTGTGGATAGTAAGGGGACGCTGAGATAAGGGAAATAGATTTTGACGAATACTATGACTTGATTAATTCATGAAATACGGATAAATATTTGTTAAAGAAAACGATACATTTTACTGATAAAGACAAAGAAATCTGTCACATAAGAAAAAAACGCGTATAAAGGAGAATCTTTTTCAATGTGATAATACAATTAAGAAAATTAAAAATTGTATGACATAATTATTATTCATTATTATTATTGCTTGCTAAGCCACAACCCTAGTTGGAAAAGCAGAATGCTATAAGCCAAGGAGCTCCAACCGGGAAAATAGCTTAGTAAGGAACGGAAACAAGGAAAAATAAAATATTATAAGAAGAGCAACAATATTAAAATAAACAAATGAACATTACTTGATAAACTATAAAAACTTTAACAAAACAAGACGAAGAGAAGTAAGATACAAGATAGAACAGTGTGCCGGAGTGTACCCTCAAACAAGAGAACTCTAACCCAAGGCCTTGTAAGACCATGGTACAGAGGCTATGGCACTACCCAAGATTAGAGAACAATGGTTTGATTTTGGAGTGTCCTCCTAGAAGAGCTGCTTACCATAGCTAAAGAGTCTCTTCTACCTTAACAAAGAGGAAAGTGGTCACTGAACAATTACAGTGCAGTAAGAAGAATTGTTTGGTAATCTCAGTGTTGTCAGGTGTATGAGGACAGAGGAGAATATGTAATGTAAAGAATAGGCCACACTATTCGGTGTGCGAGTGTGTAGGCAAAGGGAAAATGAACCGTAACCAGAGAGAAGGATCCACTGCAGTACTGTCTTGCCAGTCTAAAGACGCCATAACTCTCTAGTGGTAGTATCTCAACGGGTGGCTGGTGCCCTGGCTAACCAACTACCTCTAAAGGATTATATTTTCGCTTCATGTTAAGACTACCATTGTGGAAGAGACTAGAAAGATATGGGTGTAAAAAAAAGTAAGGAAAAATGTGTGTTTTATTAATGGATAAAAAGCTTTAATCCGGGTAACTGTGGAGCAATAAATACCAAGTACAAGACAGACTTTTTATGTACTGGATAAATTAGAAAACAATACAAACAGAATTGGGAAATAAACAAAACATAAAAGTAAATAGTAATAATGGCAAAGACAAAGTAATCAAAGAGAATTGTTATGAATGCAGGATAGGGGATATAAGTAGTAATCACGATAATTACAAAGAAATGT
>NC_090742.1:79351169-79356169 GCF_036898095.1 Palaemon carinicauda | reverse complement strand
TTATTTCCAACACTTTTAAAAAATTACATAAAAAAAAATAGAGTACATAAATAAAAACAGAACTTGTTTATTTAAAAAACATGCATTTTATATGCAATTGAACGTAAATGTCTAATTTTATCATTATAAGTGCTTTATTTCAATAGAATGTTCTTTATTTTGGTGTTTAATATTGGTACTTTTTTTTGTCGGGAAGTGAGTCCCCTCGTTCAAAATGGATTCTCTTAATTGTTGCTAAGCGTTCTTCATCTTTAAGTGCGTCAATTAGCCGCCAGATATTGGGGTGGGCATTACCTACTGATTTATTAAGCGAATTATGAAACGCCTCTACGTTGTTATTTGTTCGTGGTAAAGAGTTGACTACACGGCTATAAACATTCCAGAAACTTAGTGGAAATGTACCTGTAACTCTTCGTCTGTTATTCCTTGTCCCTCTCTCAATTCCTATGTATGTAGATTCGAAATAAGCGAGAAATTCTTGCGGTATGGCATCATCATCTGACAGTTCTTCGAAAACCCAAATAACATCTTGAGTTGGCACAAAGGCAAGGGCAGAAAAATGTCTAATTTTTAAAGAGAATTCATTGTTGTTGTGGTATTCTTGTTTAAAACCCAATTCAACTATCTTTCTATAAAGCGATTGAGAGAAATGGAAGAAACACCCATTAAGAAAAACGTCTGGGACAGCCGCCTTTATTCCATTAAAACAAGCCTTTTCAAAATCAATAGTAATATTTTCGGTTTCTTCACCACCTAAAAATTCACTCAATTTTTCAAAAACTCTTCTATATGTTACCTCGGTCTTGTTAGGTAAAAGACCAAAGACACGTGGTATACTCAGTTTATCTTGCTGTACATGAACGGTTAAAAGTTGATAATAAAATTCCGGAGCAACTTTAAATGTACCGTCAATTGCCCAGTTCTTAAAACGTTTTAAATCTTGTAGCCCAGCATCAGATGCAAACATCAATATGCGATCCACATCGTCGATACCTGAATCATATTGAAGGAAAGTTTTCCCGCCGTCTATGACTGTAAATTCTAGTGGTATCGAATATCCTGCCCTTCCACATGGAACGGAAGGAAAATGTGAAAGTTTTTGTCTCCACTTCCTAATATTCCTGCTTATGTGACTTGTATTGGGCATTTGAGATAGGACAGATTCATCGAGAGACGCAGTAGCTTGAGCTACCAGGACGCGACTTGACTGATGAACCGTTTTCACTTTTTCTTTTAACGATTCATGCGCAACTTTGGCATCTACACGATCTTTCGTTGACGAGTGTGTATGTTCGTTTACATGTTGCAAAACTTCAAAGTCGTCGTCCGATGGTTTTTTTTTTTTATGTAGTCTAGCCTTGCAGTTTCTCTTCTTTCGTTGACTACACACCCAGTATATAATTGTACCGTCCTTATTTGTTCCATGTTTATGGTACATGAACTGTTGCTCATCAACAAGCATATCGTCCCCACGTTCACTCTTAATGATGGACACCATTGTGGGTTGAAGTTTCCAGAAATACTAAACTCTAAATACTAAAATTCGTTATTGTGATATTTTTGTTTATAAACAATTTAAAAATTTCCTAAATAATGGTGGTTTGGAAACCTATCTAAAAATCTTAAGAGGTAAACAGTTGTCGAAACAATAACAGATAACAAGGAAAATCTTGAATGGAAAACTGATAGTAAAAGTCGGGGATATAAGGTAATAAAGTTGTAGGTCTGTTTGTTTGTTTTAAACCATTCCTATGGGTTTAGAGTTACAGTTTTAAACTGAGAAATAATTTCACTTCATTTAATTTAAAAAAAAAAAAAATTGGTGGCGATTTTCCGGGTGGCAATATTCCTAGGTGGGCAATATTCCCAGTGGCAATATTCCCGGTGGCAATTGACCCAGTGGCAATTTTCCCAGTGGCAATATTCCTAGCGCCCTTCTCCGACTGCCATACGAGATCTTTATTTGTCGTCGTATTTTTTTTTTCGTAAGAATTACCTAATAATTAAATAATAAACAGAAGTGAGTCTAAAAATGAGTTTACTCAAACACAATATCTAATCAGCATCTTGGATGTGTGGGGTGACAAGAAGACATATGATACGGAATAAGGTAATTAGGGGTACCACAGGAGTTAGATAAAATCCAAAAAAGTAGACTGAGGTGGTATGGTCATGTCATGAGAAGAGATGAACAGTATGTTGGGAGGAGAGTGATGGAAATGGAGGTACAGAGAACGAGAAGGAGAGGGAGACCAAAGCGAAGGTGGATGGACTGGATCAAAGATGACCTTCGATCAATGAAGTGTGGGACAGAGGTAGATGGAGAAAGCTGACCAGAAACATCAACCCCACATAGAAGTGGGAAAAGATGCAGACAAAAAAGAAGATAGAAGAAGATCTTTAGATTCTATCACAGAGTAGTATAATTCACAACAACTTATATATAATTTGATAACCACACAGAAATGGGGCCGTAGCAGGTGAAACGTCACTCACCATTCTCACCATGCCCACAAAATTGACATGACATTTCTCGATATAAAGTAAGATGCTTGAATCCATTTTTCTCAAACTGGTGGTTCCAGTTTCACATTATTCAGAAGTCTAGTTCATTAGTTATATAAAAGAGAAGGGTGCTGTGGGCCTTAAAATAGATAGTAGTATACAATTAAATAGATGATGATTAGCCAATTGAATTATCTTATCTAATCTTAATCCACTGGTACCCACGGGATGCATAATACCTCAACGAATTTGTGCCATTATGTCTCTTTCCTCTGCCATCTCTCTGAGTTCAATTCAATTTGAAATATACATAGATAAAGAAAAATTTTTAATCTTGAAGGGTACTTGTGGCGTAGTTATTGTTCTTTAGTCATGGGCACATCTCTTTAGTAGACCGTGGAAGAAATATTTTGTATTTAATTAGATTTTGGACGTGAATTTAGTAGATTACAGTCAACCTATATTTAAAAGCTTCTGGCTTTAACAAATTGTAGAACCATTTTCAGAGAGTTTCATCTTTATCTGTATTCTTATGGCTATCTTTCATCCATATCTACCATAAAATCCTAATAATGGATACATTTCCATAAATAATAATGCTAGAAATTTAGAATTATAGTTTTGGAAATGGAGATATACATTTTATCGTTAAAAATCAGAACATAATTTTTTAACTATTAGATTATGGATTAATTATAATATAAAATAAGGAATACATGTCATAAAACTCTATTCTAGAAATCCTTTATGAATATCCAGCTAAGTGGAAATGCTATTAACCATAGCAGTTATTAAAGCACCTTTACAGCTTCTAAAATGGTCTATATTACGGAAAATTTGATGGGTCCAAATCCACTGCCTGATATGAAAAAAAAAAAAAAAAAAAACGACCATGAGCGATGAAACCCAAAATAGAAAGGAAAAGATGCCATTGAAGCTTTGGCCTCAAGGCAAACGGAGTTAAGAAATTCGTATCGGATGAAAATAAGATAAAAATAGACCGATAAAGATTACAGTAATTCGGTGAATCCCTCAGAGACATGTGCTCTCTCTCTCTCTCTCTCTCTCTCTCTCTCTCTCTCTCTCTCTCTCTCTCTCTCTCTCTCTCTCTCTCTCTCTCTCTACAGGTATATATCAAAATATTTATTTGAGCTTGTGAATGCCCTGTGTGCATGTATGCACACAAACAAACACATACACATGCATTTATGTATATATATATATATATATATATATATATATATACATATATATATACATACACACGCATATATATACATGTACATGTGTATACATATATATATATATATATATGTGTGTGTATATATATATATATACATATATATATATATATATATATATATATATATATATATATATATATATATGTATATATACATATACACATATATATATATATATATATATATATATATATATATATATATATGTACATACATATACGCACATATATATACATGTATGTATATATATACATATATATATATATATATATATATATATATATATATATATATATATATATATATATAAAAGTGTATGTGTGGGTGTTTTTGATGAGAATAAAAACAAAGTAACCAAAACGTGTACTTTTGGTAAGCCCTCTCCTTCCCCCCAAAAAGGCTGATGAATTACTGCAAGTCGTGAAATTTTAGAAACAATTAGAAAGATATACCTGAACTTTAAAAAAAAAAAAATTACATCCATGCTAATTATCTACTTATACACATGCAAGCGCAGACCTGAAAAGCCATACGGGTGCAGGTACAGCGAATGTGCTAGCAAGACAAAAAGAGACAAGTTTGCCCTCCATACGTCCAGGTTAACCTTGATAGGTGTGTGTACCTGTTGTTATACGTCCTCTCCCGTGATCCTCAACGGCTTAGAATAAAAAAAAACCTTGTCCCGACACTGCTCCGTAAAAGGGAAAGATCAAAAGATTTCACGGAAATTGATCCTTATTGAAAAATAAAAGTGTAAACACCGTACAGTGGAAAACCTACACTGTTAAAAATTTGCATAAAAAACGGTAAATGCCTGGCAACATTTATTCCAAGTTTTTTACTGTTTTGAAAACGGATATATTGACGTAAATGAGTGATATTACGGTCCCCAACCCTTAGAATATAAGACCAAGGTATGTTATAACTACTGTTGCCTGCATTTTACTGAAATACGACTGAGAGCAGTATATTTTTACGGAGAATTTCCGATTAAAATCATCCTTTTTTTTAACAGTGTACACAATGTTTAGTAAGGAACAGAAAATAGTGATATCTTTGAATTAGATCAATGGAGAAGCTAAATGAGTCCATCTACACACTGAAAAGAAAACAATAATACTAACTGTCAAATATTATACGGAAAGGAAACAAGAATATCCTCAGTTTTAGAGGTAAAAAGAGAAATGAACAAAATGAACATAAGGGAGGTTCATACAAATAATAGCAACCAGTTTCATATTAAGTAAAATC
>NC_090742.1:79343669-79346169 GCF_036898095.1 Palaemon carinicauda | reverse complement strand
GTAGTGAAGTTCTGAGATATGCTGTTACAAGGAGAAAGCCATAGATATCAAATGATCCTTGAGATACTATAAAAAGAAGACGAAGAGAGATATTGATTCTTGCAAGTTTTTGAGGAAGTAATGAAAATTACAAGGTTGAGCATGCTAAGTATTCCAGTATTGATAATGAGGTAAAAAAAAAAAAACAGGAATGACTGGAGAGAATATTTAGACAGGAAAGCAGATAAGGCTGACAAAGCTATGAATTCAGGAACTGGCTATGGTGTCAGAATTGCTCATAGAATTATTAATGAAATATCCACTGGGGCAAAGAAGAAGAAACATATGCCCATCAAAAAAGATGAAGAAAGACAACTTTGGATGGAACACTATATACTGTACATACTTTTGCTTCAAGTGTAAGTTCATTTGTGTGTAGAGATTTTTCTATTTAGCGTTTTAAAACTGGCAGTGAATCTCTTGTCAGAATTGCTTTGACAACTCTACAGTAGTAGTTGAATTCCTATGTCCATTGTTATCTTTTGAAACACCAAGGGTGACTAACACTTCCTGAAGGAAGGGAAGACAAAATTCCACGGTACAAGGTCAAATGAAATATATCCAACCCGTAATGATTTTAAGGGTTTTTAAAACTATTCCCCACATGATTAAAAGGCAATATCTCCTCTGTATAATAGAACAAATGTCTGACTATATACATACATAGAAACACACACACAAAAAAAAACACACACACACATATATATATATATATATATTTATATATATATATATGTATGTATTTATATATATACATATATATACATATATATACAGTATATATATATATATATATATATATATATATATATATATATATATTCTGGTCACGCTGAGCTCTCCCTGTCCCTCCGGAAGCGGGACGAGGGAGTAGTCAAACCCCGATGAGAAGGGTCGCGTACAGTAGTTCCATAGAATAAGCATATCGGATATTTTAATCCTGAAATGAAGGCCAAGTATTTTGATTATAAGGTTAGCTATAAAATTTGTATGCAAGACAGAAAGGACAGATTACAAAGCACTTTAGTGTGATAAAAACAGCATTAATTTCAGGAAAAACCTAACAAGTTTTAATCATTGTGAAGAAACATTACCTTTTATTTTAACGAGTCAGTGAGAACACCTCTCTCCCCCTCCCAGGTTTCAGGCACAAATTAAACATACATCAAAGCTTGTAGCACTAGAGTTCAGATGATTATTCAAACATGGCTTCTACCTGGAATAAACGAAAGGATTTTAAAACCTATTAGAAAGAACCTCACATCATCTAAGGCAGCAAGAAAGGTTTCCACATTCAAAATAGCTGAACCAATTACCATCGACCACATTTGTACATGAGTGTGTGTGTGTGTGTGTGTGTGTGTGTGTGTGTGTGTGTGTGTGTGTGTGTGTGTGTGTGTGTGGAACAATACCAAACAGAAAAACACGAATCAGCTTATGTCTACTGCAAAAGGTCAAATGGTGGTATGACCAAAGGGTTAACCTAAAAATCTCTCTCTCTCTCTCTCTCTCTCTCTCTCTCTCTCTCTCTCTCTCTCTCTCTCTCTCCTTGAAATATTCTAATCTACCATCACCATTTTGTAATAAAAGTAATGAATAGAAATCATTGTTGAATAAGCATGTATTGTTATTTCTAGGTTTATCGATCATAATCTTCGATTCTCTTATTTTCGGATGAATAGCTGGCAACTCGATTTTCCTGCATATGATTACAAATACACATGCACATATGCATAATGCAAACATAAACGCTAGCATACCATAATTTACGTACACACACACACACACACACACACACACACACATATATATATATATATATATATATATATATATATACATACATATATTTATATATATATAAATATATGTATATATATATATATATATATATATATATATATATATATATATATATATATATATATATGCGCAGAGATATTTATCTTGCTGCATAGAGAGATGTATTAATTATGTACCTGAATAAAATATATAGGAAAACTGCAATACTAAACAAGTGAGCAAGTCCTGAACGCGGACATGGTCCTCGTAGAGGACATACCTCCGCCAAGGTGACCTTGACCTTCACGTGACCTTGACCTTCACGTGACCTTGACCTTCAAGTGACCTGCTTGACTTTTGACCTTCAAGTGATCTTTGTTCATTTGCCACTGATACTTAATATGACATTGATATAATGCACCAATATGACCTTGACCTTTGACCTTTATAAATTTGAACATCACCCATGGGTTGCGCCTGGACTAGGACTTCCCTGTTGGCTTATGCAAAAGTCAGTGCTTTATTTCTGTCTCTTGATATGGCCACTTATGTCATAGTGACACCAGTGACCCCTGTGACCTTGACCTTGGGGTGACCTTGACCAAAATTTAATCAGTTCTTCCATACACATTGGGGAACTACTTGGCCAAGTTTGAAGTGATTCCGTGTAGAAATGTGG
>NC_090742.1:79331169-79336169 GCF_036898095.1 Palaemon carinicauda | reverse complement strand
AGAGGAAGGCCAAGGTTTGGGTGGATGGATGGTGTGAAGAAAGCTCTGGGTGATAGGAGGATAGATGTGAGAGAGGCAAGAGAGCGTGCTAGAAATAGGAATGAATGGCGAGCGATTGTGACGCAGTTCCGGTAGGCCCTGCTGCTTCCTCCGGTGCCTTAGATGACCGCGGAGGTAGCAGCAGTAGGGGATTCAGCATTATGAAGCTTCATCTGTGGTGGATAATGTGGGAGGTTGGGCTGTGGCACCCTAGCAGTACCAACTGAACTCGGCTGAGTCCCTGGTTAGGCTGGAGGAACGTAGAGAGTAGAGGTCCCCTTTTTGTTTTGTTTCATTGTTGATGTCGGCTACCCCCCAAAATTGGGGGAAGTGCCTTTGGTATATGTATGTATGTATGTATGTATGTATGTATATTTAGAATATACAATGTAAAATTTTGAAATGGCTTATCACCCGACATTTTGTCCCTGTCAGCATCTAAAATTTTCAGACAATATCTGATCTTGTGATCCGGTGTGTTCCACAAAGTTTGAAAGTCCACACCAGGCTTCTTCATTTTGATAATCAATTATCAGATAAAGGACGTCATTTGTCCAGGAAGCTTAATTGGCACCAATTTGTTCAACAGAGTTCATAGGTCCACACCAGGCTTCTTTTTGATCTACAATCAATTAAGAGACGCCATTTTGTCAGGCAGGATTCTTATGCGCCAAAAAACGCACCCTTTTATAAAGTCTCCCCTTAAGTGATAATAGATTATCAAAATAAATATGCCTGGTGTGCAGCTCTGAACTCTGCCTAGTACACCGGATCACAAGATCGTTGTCTGAAAGTTTTGGATACTGTCGGGGACAATAAGACTGATGACAAGAAATTTCCTTACAATCGGCGTCTTTCAAATTTGTATTTTTCAATTTTTCTAATATACTTTTAGAATATAATCGCTATACGTTTTTTTATATATTACACAGTTGAAAAAAGCATACTCTAATAATATTGAGGAGGCTAATAACACAATACAAACCTCGGTATGATGTTATCAGAGTATCTCACTAGGGAAGGAGAAATTTAGAAATATGTGAATCTCCCATCTGGTGTAGATAGTGAGAGATCACAGCTCGAAGAGAGCTGATGATAGCAAAGAACTAAAGTACTAGTCACACAACAAAATGCCACTTCCTTAAGACCCAAGGCCGTATTAAAGGTACTATAGGTAGTAGGTTTACCAGGGCACCAGCCACCACTTGAGATACTACCACTAGAGAGTTACTGGATCCTTTGTCTGGCCAGACATTACTACATTGGATCCCTTTCTATGGTTACGGCTTATTTTTCCTTTGCCTACACATACAGCGAATAGTCTGGCCTATTCTTTCCATATTCTCTGTCCTCATACATCTGACAATACTGTGATTGCCAAACTATTCTTCTGCGATCGAAAGGTTAACTACTGCACTTTAACTTTTAACGAGCTACTTACCTCTGGTTAGGGTAGAAAAGACTCTTTAGCTATGATTAGCAACTCTTCTAAAAGGACACTCCAAAATCAAATCATTGCTCTCTAGTTTTGGGTAGTGCCATAGCCTCTGTACCATGGTCCTTCACTGTCTTGAGGTAGAGTTGTCTTGCTTGAGGGTACACTCAGGCACACACACTATATATATATATATATATATATATATATATATATATATATATATATGCATATATATGTGTATATATACATATATATATATATATATATATATATATATATATATACATATATACATATATATATATATATATATATATATATATATACATATACATATATATATATACATATATACATATATATATATATATATATATATATATATATATATATATTAATGTTGTTACTAATCTTAAGATATTTTATACTGATATTTGTTAATACTTGTAGCCTATATAGTTTATTTCCTTATTTCCTTTCCTCACTGGGCTGTTCGCCCTGTTGGAGCACTCGGGCTTTTACCATCCTGCTTTTCCAACTAGGGTTGTAGCTTAGCAAGCAATAATAATAATAATAATAATAATAATAATAATAATAATAATAATAATAATAATAATAATGATAATAACAATAAAGTGTTTTATTATACAGTATTATCGACTCACTACAAGTCAGCCATCTTGACTGTAAGGAAGGGTAAATGTGGTTTACCTAGAAATAAAAAGGACTGCTTTTAAGAGCACATGTGGGTCTGAAGAATGTATTGTAAACAGGTAAATTCTTTCAGTACGGCAACGTTATGATTGGTTCTGTTTTTAGAATCACTATTCTTTTCTTCCTGCAATGGCAATGACGGACATTATTATCATTATTATTAATATTATTATTATTATTATTATTATTACTATTATTATCATTATTATTATTATTATTATTATTATTATTATTATTATTATTATTATTATTATTATTATTATTATTATTCAGTAAAAACAGACCTTTAGTACCAGGATAAACCACTTTCGAATTCACCACCAAGTGTCTCAAAAATGAAGTATTCAAATAATTTCTATGCAATAAATTTTAGTCGCTGAAAGAAACAGATTCTAAGTTGCCATAGAAAAACAGAAAAGAAGAGTGCCAGTGAATTGGAAGCATTGCTTATTCATAATATTCTTATGCCGGTTTTCTTAATAGAAATAAAATTTGTAGATATGATATAAATAATAATTCAAGTGATTATTTAATCTAGGGCCTATAAGATTACAGAAGCTATGGTTAGCATTATTAGAGGTGAAAAAAAGCTTAAGAGAACAGTCAGATTATTACAAGGCCTATGAAGATCATGAGGCTGGAAAAAAATAGACAGATAAATTAAATTCAAATCGTATTAAATTCAGATTCTATATGCCTACTTAATCATAACTCATTAATGATAAATGAGGAGACATTACGCAAGTAAATCTCTACGAAGAATTTTACATGATAGATGCTAATGAATTATACAGGAAAATATACAAAAACTATCGGTCCCCCAAAATATCAATTTCATTTTCCTTTCAAAGATCAATATTGATTAGACCAGATAGCTAGACGGTAGCGGGCCCAAGGTAACTCCAGCATATGCAGTATGAAGGACAGACGGAAACGGAGTCAAGAGGATATTTTGAACTCCACGACACTGCCAGAAATCTTGCAATTGCCTTATTGATTTTTTATTTTGCCTCCGGAGTGGCGCGAAGCGGCTGGCACACACTCCCTTGTCGCTGACTGATCCAAATGCTATGCTATGACCTGCGAAGAATACGTTGACGTATCGAAAAAAAAAAAGTCTCTCTCTCTCTCTCTCTCTCTCTCTCTCTCTCTCTCTCTCTCTCTCTCTCTCTCTCTCTCCTTCTTGCTTTCTTTCTGCCTGTCTTTTATAAGTGTGCCAATAGTCTTCATCTCCATCAGGTACCGCTAAGTGGCGCCACGGATCAATACACAGGGAATACAGTGTGAAGTATTTTTGTGTTGTTCCAGCAGGATGTCTGGAGATTGCACCGTTGTCATGGAAATCGCTTGCTTGCTCCACCTCCTCCTACTCTTTGCCTCACCCCCTCCCTCACCACCTATCCCCCCACCCACCTTGCGTCTTCCTTTTCTTGAGTTAACTTCTTTCGGATAATTGCTTATGTCGTCGTCATTTCCATCCTCATCATCCCCATCATAATTATGAACAGCTTCATTTCCATTTTCATCATCATCATCCTCAGAATCTTTTTTTTTTTTTTTTTTTTTTGCTTTCATAGTGTTCCCTCTTCATCTCTCTATCTATCTGTCTCTCCCGCCTCTCCCAACCCTAAGCCTCATGCTTATACATCTCCCTCCCACACATGCTTCGTTGTCCAAATTAACATAATAATGCTGTCAATACCACAAGTGCACTCCAGTTGTTAGCAGAGGAATCAAAACAATGGGATTGCCGGTGCTATTTTCTCATAGCTTTAAAACTATTCTATTTAATATTATCTTGCTTCAAAAATAAAGTAAACTTATAAATGCTAAGATTTAAGGGCACATTTCTGCATAGGGATTACGCAAAAAATTTACAAAACTTAAGAGGAAACACCGAGCAAAATGCAGGAAAAAATCTCTCTCTCTCTCTCTCTCTCTCTCTCTCTCTCTCTCTCTCTCATATATTATCTTTGTTTCTGTGTAAGTCCGTTATTCTTCGACACGTAAGAGTTTTGCATCTATTAATTCAGTCATTTGTACGAATGCTTCTGTTGAAAGCCTCGACTTCTAAGCCGTCTTAGCAACAGGTGAATCTCAGTAGATCTTCTTACATTTTTCGAGTCAAGACAAAAAATCTCATGTCAGTTACTAAACGTTTTATTATTATGATTATTATTATTATTATTATTATTATTATTATTATTGTTGTTGTTGTTGTTGTTGTTGTTGTTGTTATCATCTAAGCTACAACCCTAATTAGAAAAGCAGGATGTTGTAAGTCCAAGGGCGCCAACAAAAAAAAATAGCCCAGTGAGGAAGGAAAGGAAACTAGGAAATAAATAAACTATAAGAGAAATAATAAACAATAAAAACTAAATATTTGAATACCAGTAACAACATTGAAATAGATCTTTCACATATATACTATAAAAACTTTACAAAAACAAGAGAAAGAAATAAAATAGAATAGTGTGCCCGAATGTACCCTCAAGCAAATGAACTCTATTTTAAGGAAGATATATAATGCGTTGCTAAATGACAAAAGATGTAAGTAATGTTTCTTGAAGACCTCCAAATATCTTTTTGCATCATGTGTTTCTATAAACATTAATAAAAATCTACGGAAGTTTTTTCTATTACTAAACGATATTAATATTAGGTTTTAAAAACATGTGGGAAGCTTTTTTATTTTTATATTGAACAACGCTAATGCAACTGAAACCAGTACGCTATTGACGTCATATATTGAAATTACACATTAAAAACCAATAGATATTATCTATTTTTAAAACCAATAATCCAAAAA
>NC_090742.1:79298669-79328669 GCF_036898095.1 Palaemon carinicauda | reverse complement strand
TACTTAAGCAAAACCATATGTATATATAGAACACATCTATATATAGATATATAAAAAGACATGTACATACATATACCCAGACAGGCATTCATACACACACATGCATAATATATGCATAGACATATACTTCCCCCTCGGTCACTAATTCAAAGAACCTTCTTCAAGCTGATTTGTCGTTTACTTTTATCGCTCACGTATGCAGAGCTAAAGACGTAATGGACTTTATTGAGGCTTTTACTTATCAACGTATGTATCCCTTCAAAGATAAAACTAGTATTTCAGGATTTTTTTAATTATTTCATAATTACAGTTTGGCTAATTGGCTAGTCCTACTTTAGGTTAATATTTTCAGATAGTTAAACATGGTATTGCATTCCCGTAGATTATTAGTTTTGTACACTATAATCGTAGAAACATTGAATCTTATCTCGTGCTGTAAGATTACACAGACACACACGCACACAGACACACACACACACACACACATATATATATATATATATATATATATATATATATATATATATATATATATATATATATATATGTATGTATATATATGCATATACACATACAGTTATATATATGCAAATATTATTATATGTATAGTGTATATATTTGTGTATATATACAAATATACACACATATTTTAGGTTGATGTTTACCCTTATTTCTTTAGGCTAATGACTGAAGTCTTTGGCTGGGCAGAAGTATTTATAATTAATAGGAATTTTCTTATTAGTCTGAGATCCCATGGTAGAGATAATTCGGTATTAATGGGTATTTGTGGCTTACCTGAAAAAATGAAAATTACACACACACACACACACGCATGCACACAAACACACACACAGATACACACAGACACACATATATATATATATATATATATATATATATATATATATATATATATATATATATATATATATATATATATATATATATATATATATGTATATATATGTGTGTGTGTGCATATATATATATATATATATATATATATATATATATATACACGCACACACGGACACACACAGACACACACATATATATATATGCATGTATATATATATATATATATATATATATATATATATATATATATACACGCACGCACACAAACACACACAGACACACACAGACACAGACACACACATATATACAGTATTATTATTTTTATTATTACTTGCTAATCTACAACCCTAGGTGGAAAAGCAGGATGCTATAAGCCCAGGGGCTCCAACAGGGAAAATAGCAAAGTGAGGAAAGGGAACAAGGAAAAATAAAATATTTTAAGAAGAGCAACAATACTAAAATAAATATCACTTTATAAACTATAAAAACTTTAATAAAACAAGAGGAAGAAAAATAAGATATAAGATAGAACAGTGTGCCCGAGTGTACCCTCAAGCAAGAAAACTTTAACTCAAGACAGTGGAAGACCATGGTACAGAGGCTATGGCACTACCCAAGATTAGAGGACAATGGTTTGATTTTGGAGTGTCCTGTTGCTTACCATAGCTAAAGAGTCTCTTCTACCCTTGCAAAGAGGAAAGTGGTCACTGAACAATTACAGTGCAGTAAGAAGAATTGTTTGGTAATCTCAGTGTTGTCAGGTGTATAAGGACAGAGGAAAATATGTAAAGAATAGGCCAGACTATTCGGTGTGTGAGTGTATAGGCAAAGGGAAAATGAACCGTAACTAGAGAGAAGGGTCCAATTTAGTACTATCTGGCCAGTCAAAAGATCCCATAGATCTCTAGTGGTAGTATCTCAACGGGTGGCTGGTGCCCTGACCAACCTACAACCTCTATATATATATGCATGTATATACACACACACACATATATATATATATATATATATATATATATATACATATATACTGTATATATAGACAGATATATATAAATATATATATATATATATATATATATATATATATATATATATATATATGTATATATATATATATATATATATATATATATATAGACGTAGATAGATAGATAGAGAGATATATATGTGTGTGTATGTGTCTGTACCGTATATATATATATATATATATATATATATATATATATATATATATATATATGTATATATGTATATATATATACATATATATATATATATATATATATACAGAATACAAATGCTGGAGATAAAACAATACTACCGTCCTAACCCGCCTGAGGATTCCCAGCCAAAACTAATTACATAATTTTACTTAGAGAGAGAGAGAGAGAGAGAGAGAGAGAGAGAGAGAGAGAGAGAGAGAGAGAGAGAGAGAGAGAAAGAAAGAGAGAAATGTTGTTCACTTAAACTTCCATTTTTTCTCTTCGACGTCACGATATATGAAAAGTGATTATTGTTCTGTTACATGACAAGTAAAAGATATCGGAAGTCCTTAAGACCCTTTTAAACTTCAGTTTCAGTCAACATTCAAAGGTTTTTATTTGTATTTATGATGCAATGACACGTATCCTAAATCAAGGCATTGATGCAAATTCGTTACAGTAATAGGTACTTCCTGTTTAGTTCGCACTCTCTTCTTTTAGTGATATACTATACTAAAAAAGATTTAATTGGGCACATTTACACTGTCTCTCAAGGGTGCCTTTTAAGGTCGGAAAGGTCCGACCTACTAGCTAATTGGTCGGACAAAATAATTCTAACTAATCAGCTAGTAGGAAACTTTTCCGAGCTAAAAGGATACCCATGCGAGTCAGTGCAAATGCGCCTCATAAAATAAACTTCAGTATAGTTACTTGATTCCTTCCAACATGTTTTGCTCTAAAATATCTTTTAAAAGTACCAGTTTGCTAAAAAAAACTTTTATGTAGCAATTACATTTACATTATTTTTCTATTAGAGAAATTCTAGTAAACTTTAGCTGGATACGGTTATTCTTCTAACATAAAAAAGATAATTTTTATTGGCTTTGGATTAAACTATAGCATATCCTAAAAGGCATTACATAGCATTCTATGATAATCAAAAACATTTGCATCATCACTATCATAAGAATTATGTGAAACGGAATCTCACCAAACTCTTCTTATATTCAACTGAGTGCAATGTTTATTCGCATCAAATAAGTTATCTTTAACAAATAATATTTAGTCCTTCTGTTAACCATTTCAATTAATTGTAACAATGCAAATCCATAGGTTGATGCTGTTACCGCCTCTTTTTATACGATAGAGAGGTGACTTGGGTTTTCTAAGCCTAATAAATCCTGCTCTAGAATTTATTGGGCAGTAAATTAATATGAAAATCCTATTAGATTACAGGACACCAGGACAGCACAAGTTGGATTAATGTGTTAGAGGCATTCTGATAATGGCTGAAGTGTTATTATAGAATATTGAATTACTTCATAAGGAAACCTTCTTCTTTTCAATGTCCTTTATCTTAATCTTTTCCAGTTCTTTTCTGTAGTTTATTTATTGAGGTCGACCTCATATTCAGGCAATACAGTTTTATTTTTGAGTATACCCCAAATTGGAAAATAAGTAACATGTGAGATAAAAAGCTTTGGATATTCAACAAAATATTGCCACATTTCTTTTACTCAAGCATACTACGGAAAAGGACCTATGCTTGGAGATATTATTCATATATTTGAAAACGTCACTCATGCTTTGCTTAGTGTAATCAATATAGTTTTACTAAATTATTTTATCGCAGTTGAACCCTATCTGTGACCTTCATGACTCCTCTCGACATTTTTACAGAAAGATTGACATCTCAATTAACCGGTTTACTGACGCTATCACAGTTAAAATCCTGGGTTTGACTAAGAAACAATAGAAATTGATAATACCATAAAAAATATTCTTAAAAAACATGAAAATGAAAATGACAAAATGCCGCTGTTATCAAGGAAAAAGAAGACATTCTTTATTGTCAATTAATTTACTATTAAACCAAAAATAAATTTGAAATGAAAAGAGAACACAATCACACTTGGTTATTTGGTAGATTAAAAGGATGAAAAACTTGACCCAAGATAACCATGAATTAATAATATTCCAAAATGAGCGGGGCAATATGGGCCACTAGTGAAGCATGGCAAGCGGAATTATGGTTACCAAAAACAAAGTCAAAAGCAGTGATCAAAAAATGGTAAACAATGTAATGATCTCGTTTCCTTAAGTATTCATAATTTAGTTTTAGATGAAATAATGAGTAAAGATGAGGCGTAAACTTTTGAACAATGAAATTTAGTACTATTTCAGATGTGGCAATGAATATTCTAAGCAACAACGGATATTGGGGTGAGACCGCTTATGTGTGTATTTAGCTTTTGAAGAGCATCTCAATTTGCATGCGTATGTCTGCAAGCTTATGAAACCCTTCAAATTCCTGTTATTTTTACATTTAAAAGCAAAATCCTTAGTAATTAAATAGGGAAATAAGAAGATGAAGCCTCGTTAGCTATAACAGTAATAAAAGAGGCCAAGAAATAAATTAGAAACTTGTTAACAAAGGCTGTCTAACAAACAGACTCCTGCAACTGAACGCTGTCAAAAGCCTTGAAAATATCAATATTTATCCTTTGTTTCGAATTGTTCAAAACGAATAAACAATTGCATTGTTCGCTCATTTGAATATAGGAATATTTCTTCAGACTCTCCATTGATTGGCTTGGCAATGGCATTTCTATGAAACTGGTTCAAGGGTATTTAATGGTATTTTAATTTACTATAATAGTTCTTTCATTTATATAATCTATCTACCCACTTAAATAAATACATTCATATATACAAATATACATGAATACAGAGAAGAAAAAATGATCTATCTCAAGTTGGGAAGATTGTTATACTATTTTGATATGCATATATGTTTGGATATAAAATATACGCAGCTAGTTTCATGAAACACTTAGAACCAACGCTGCAATACCAGTATTGTTTCATAGCCACCTTTGAAGATATGAAAATAACTATCCAAAATGGATTCTACATTTGAAGCAACTGCGATTCATCAGTATTTATCCATAAGTTTACATTCGTTTGAATAATAATCATAGTTTTGAACGCGACCGGGGTTGATGCTAAGCCACGTTTCCTTTTGTAAAGATGCTACCAAGTAATAGATGGTCAGTTCATAGACCCTTATTAATCTATTATCCTAAAGTGTTTCTATGTAGCACTATTTAATTCCTCTTGGACGCAGCAGTTAATGTAGGTCTTGTATATTTTCTTCGTTATACTGCAATCTTCTTCTTCTTCTTCTTCTTCTTCTTCTTCTTCTTCTTCTTCCCTGGATACCACAGTTGTCATTTTAGCATTTACAAATTTTTTAACCCTTTTTTTACCGTATATATCAATATCAGAAGAAAACTAAAAGAGGAAGAGTACATATCTTTGCACATTATAACCACTCGTACAACGGGCAGTCGGTAGAGCGCATACCTTCGCCACCGCCACTTCTGTCACCAAGAAAACTGATAACGTTGTTGGTATTTAATGCCAAAACACATCTATCATCTAAATTTGTCATCGTGGCCTAAACACTTTGATTTCCATGCAGTTTGACCATGATTCCCTTACATTTTACCATTTCTGTACGAACTCCCTGGCCTTTTATAGTGTCTGTTCCTCGTCAATATAATGACAACTGGTCGTGACACAAGATGTGTAGACAAGTCGGATAACAATGGCCGCGTAGTGTCAAAATCTGCACTTTCTGTAAGTTCATTGACCCCATTAACCTTTAACCCCAACCACTAACAGGTAGTGACATCACTATATCATCTTGTATACCACAATATAGGCAATTGAATTATGCACATTTTGACACTAGTTTCACGCAAATCGTATAAAAATTGGCAACGATATGAAAAAAAGAGGTGTTTTGACTTTTGGCCCCATCACTCCCAAAATCTGATAACATTGTCCTTGGTTGGTGACCAATCATCCCACCACATTTCATGAGATTCGGTCAAATAGTTTTTAAGTTATGCGAATCACAGACACAGAGACATACAAACAAATAAATACACGCTTATCACAACATAACTCTCGCAACGAAGTTGGCGAAGGTAAAAATGGATATTTCATATGGTTTAAAGAACTTGAAATAGAAAATGAGTTAATGGTTATAACTAATATGAATAATCTCACTTTTAATACTTTTGGGCTACAAAACATGAAGATCTATATACCTGCATTTGAGAAAATGAAAATCTAGTCTTCTCAATATCATCAATTACTGTACGAGGTACAAGGTAATTACTTTATTAGTGTGGCGTAGACTCGATAGTACCCAATCTCTCTCTCTCTCTCTCTCTCTCTCTCTCTCTCTCTCTCTCTCTCTCTCTCTCTCTCTCTCTCTAAATACATTGTCTAGCATGTGAGCTCTTGCTTTCAGTTAGTATTACCCAGTGGTTCCCAAATAGGGGTATATTACCCCACCGGGGGTAATCTTGCTTTTGTTGGGGGTAATGACAGTTTTTGTTTTGACAGGTGCTGGATAAATATACATATACATATACATTTTATGTGTATGTATGTATGTATATAAATATATATATATATATATATATATATATATATATATAGATAGATAGATAGATAGATAGATATGTATGTATAAATAATTTTAGTAATAATACACACACATACTTATATATATATATATATATATATATATATATATATATATATATATATATATATATATTTAAGTATGTGTGTGTATTATTACTAAAATTATTACACATTTAAATACTGTATAAGCGAATGCCTAGTATCTCTCGCCGGCAATTAGTTGTCACTAACGAGGAGGTTGGAGATTGCAGTAAGCGTGGCTGAAATTATATGTGGGCCTAACCAAGCTCACAGATTGATATGGGTACCACTATCCAACAATACATTTAAGTACGGGATAGATGAACTGTCAAATGATATCAAGGATCAATTAATTTCCCTGGTAAAAAACAGTGGTATCTCCGCTATTCAACTGGATGAAACAACTGTTGTTAATAGTGTGCACAATTAATGGTATGCATTCGGTACAAAGGAGAAAGGGAAATTGAAGATCTACTTATATGCAGTCCAATGGGAACGACTAAGTGTGTGGATGTATTCAGAAAAGCTGATGCATTTTTCAATGAACCAGATGTGCAACTAGTTTGGGAAAACTTCATTGGAGTAACAACAGATGGCGAGCCATCATGTTAGGTGTTAACTCGGAATTTTTGGTGCATGTGGAAAAGCACTAGTAGTAAAGTATTTGCAACCTGATTTGGTGGGGGTGACGTTATGAAACTAGTTAATTACATTAGGTCACGTGCTTTGAACTCGAGACTACACTCTAAAAAATTAAGGGTATAAAAGGGGTAGAAAAAGGGTATTTCTAGTGGTTAAAATAGCATACCCTATCAGGGTATATAAGAACTATAATATACCCTTTACAATATACCCATAACAAGGGTATAACATATACTTGAGATACCCTTACTTAGGGGTGTATCGTAGGTAAAGAATACCCTTTTACAGGGTATTCTATACGACATAAATACCCGTGTATATTAATTATGATTTTATAATTAATATCTATTCCACCATTATATAGGTGTAGTAATAGCTTATAAGTAAATAAAGTAATAAGGTCAATGATTTTAAAAGTTTGGTTTATCAATTTATTATTTCCATTACACTTGAAAATCAAAAGTATATATATAATATAAAGAGTGATGGCAGAAGCTGCAAAGCAAACCGTACGCAGAAATCTGTGAAAAGAAAATATTTGTTAGTGTGTGTGTG
Organism: Palaemon carinicauda; assembly: GCF_036898095.1. Classification (NCBI taxonomy): domain Eukaryota; kingdom Metazoa; phylum Arthropoda; class Malacostraca; order Decapoda; family Palaemonidae; genus Palaemon; species Palaemon carinicauda. Next base: position 79,320,885 of record NC_090742.1, on the reverse strand, counting down.
CCTGAATATATAAATATTTATATATATATATATATATATATATATATATATATATATATATATATATATATATATATATATATATATATATATATGTATATATATATATATATATATATATATATATATATCCATCCATCCATATACCAAGGCACTTCCCCCAATTTTGGGGGGTAGCCGACACCAACAATGAAACAAAACAAAAAGGGGACCTCTACTCTCTATGTTCCTTCAGCCTAATCAGGGACTCAACCGAGTTCAGCTGGTACTGCTAGGGTGCCACAGCCCAACCTCCCAAATTTCCACCCCAGATGAAGCTTCATAATGCTGACTCCCCTACTGCTGCTACCTCCGCGGTCATCTAAGGCACCGGAGGAAGCAGCAGGGCCTACTGGAACTGCGTCACAATCGCTCGCCATTCATTCCTATTTCTAGCACGCTCTCTTGCCTCTCTCACATCTATCCTCCTATCACCCAGAGCTTTCTGCACACCATCCATCCACCCAAACCTTGGCCTTCCTCTTGTACTTCTCCCATCAACTCTTGCATTCATCACCTTCTTTAGCAGACAACCATTTTCCATTCTCTCAACATGGCCAAACCACCTCAACACATTCATATCCACTCTAGCCGCTAACTCGTTTCTTACACCTGTTCTCTCCCTCACCACTTCGTTCCTAACCCTATCTACTCGAGATACACCAGCCATACTCCTTAGACACTTCATCTCAAACACATTCAATTTCTGTCTCTCCATCACTTTCATTCCCCACGACTCCGATCCATACATCACAGTTGGTACAATCACTTTCTCATATAGAACTCTCTTTACATTCATGCCCAACCCTCTATTTTTTACTACTCCCTTAACTGCCCCCAACACTTTGCAACCCTCATTCACTCTCTGACGTACATCTGCTTCCACTCCACCATTTGCTGCAACAATAGACCCCAAGTACTTAAACTGATCCACCTCCTCAAGTAACTCTCCATTCAACATGACATTCAACCTTGCACCACCTTCCCTTCTCCTACATCTCATAACCTTACTCTTACCCACATTAACTCTCAACTTCCTTCTCTCACACACCCTTCCAAATTCTGTCACTAGTCGGTCAAGCTTCTCTTCTGTGTCTGCTACCAGTACAGTATCATCCGCAAACAACAACTGATTTACCTCCCATTCATGGTCATTCTCGCCTACCAGTTTTAATCCTCGTCCAAGCACTCGAGCATTCACCTCTCTCACCACTCCATCAACATACAATTTAAACAACCACGGCGACATCACACATCCCTGTCTCAGCCCCACTCTCACCGGAAACCAATCACTCACTTCATTTCCTATTCTAACACATGCTTTACTACCTTTGTATAAACTTTTCACTGCTTGCAACAACCTTCCACCAACTCCATATAACCTCATCACATTCCACATTGCTTCCCTATCAACTCTATCATATGCTTTCTCCAGATCCATAAACGCAACATACACCTCCTTACCTTTTGCTAAATATTTCTCGCATATCTGCCTAACTGTAAAAATCTGATTCATACAACCCCTACCTCTTCTAAAACCACCCTGTACTTCTAAGATTGCATTCTCTGTTTTATCCTTAATCCTATTAATCAATACTCTACCATACACTTTTCCAACTACACTCAACAAACTAATACCTCTTGAATTACAACACTCATGCACATCTCCCTTACCCTTATATAGTGGTACAATACATGCACAAACCCAATCTACTGGTACCATTGACAACACAAAACACATATTAAACAATCTCACCAACCATTCAAGTACAGTCACACCCCCTTCCTTCAACATCTCAGCTTTCACACCGTCCATACCAGATGCTTTTCCTACTCTCGTTTCATCTAGTGCTCTCCTCACTTCATCTATTGTTATCTCTCTCTCATTCTCATCTCCCATCACTGGCACCTCAACACCTGGAACAGCAATTATATCTGCCTCCCTATTATCTTCAACATTCAGCAAACTTTCAAAATATTCCGCCCACCTTTTCCTTGCCTCCTCTCCTTTTAACAACCTTCCATTTCCATCTTTCACTGTCTCTTCAATTCTTGCGCCAGCCTTCCTTACTCTCTTCACTTCTTTCCAAAACTTCTTCTTATTCTCTTCATATGACTGACCCAATCCCTGACCCCACCTCAGGTCAGCTGCCCTCTTTGCCTCACGTACCTTGCGCTTTACTTCCACCTTTTTCTCTCTATATTTTTCATACTTCTCTATACTATTACTCTGCAGCCATTCTTCAAAAGCCCTCTTTTTCTCTTCCACTTTCACCTTCACTCCTTCATTCCACCATTCACTGCCCTTCCTCATGCTGCCTCCAACAACCTTCTTGCCACATACATCACTTGCAATCCCAACAAAATTTTCTTTTACTAACTTCCACTCCTCCTCTAAATTACCAGTTTCTCTTACTCTCACCTCATCATATGCCATTTTCAACCTTTCCTGATATTTACTTTTTACCCCCGGTTTTATTAGCTCTTCAATCCTCACTACCTCCCTTTTACATCCACCTACTCTATTCCCCCACTCTTTTGCTACAACTAATTTTCCTTCCACCAAAAAATGATCAGACATACCGTTAGCCATACCCCTAAACACGTGCACGTCTTTCAATCTTCCAAACATTCTTTTAGTTACCAACACATAATCCATTAATGCCCTTTCTACTACTCTTCCATTTGCCACTCTTACCCATGTATACTTATTTTTATCTTTCTTTTTAAAAAGCTAGCACTTATTACCATCTCTTGTTCAACACACATGTCTACCAGTCTCTCACCACTCCCATTTTCACCTGGTACGCCATACTTACCAATGACACCTTCTACCTCTCCAGCGCCCACTCTAGCATTTAAGTCACCCATAACAACTACATAATTCCTTCTACCCAGTCCTTCTACACACCTAGTTAAATCATTCCAGAACTCATTCCGCTCTTCTTCACTTTTCTCACTACCTGGCCCATACGCACTGACAAACGCCCAACATTCCCTACCCAACCTAACCCTTACCCACATTAACCTAGATGATATCTCCTTCCATTCCACTACTTTACCTGTCATCCATTCACTCAGCAATAAAGCCACACCCTCTCTCGCTCTTCCCCTTTCAATCCCAGACACTCTACCAGACATTTCACCAAACATCACTTCACCCTTTCCTTTCATCTTTGTCTCACACAAGGCCAATACATCCATCCTTCTACTTCTAAACATACTTCCAATCTCACATCTTTTACTCTCTATCGTACTACATCCACGCACATTTAAACACCCCAAAACTAGAGTGCGGGGAGCAGTCATTCTCCCCCCAGCTCCATCTCTTTGTCGATGTCTCGCAGGAATTTTTTACAGGAGAGGGGGTTCCCAGCCCCCTCGTCCCGTCCCTTTTAGTCGCCTCTTACGACACGCAGGGATAACGTTGGCGCTATTCTAATTTTTATATGCCCCCGAAAAGAAAGGAAAAAATATCATGCATAAATACCTAACTACCTCAAGTCAAACTGATTAAGAAATCATTGGCGTCAGTGTTTGCTTACAGACTACGCGTAATCGTAATATTATTAACGTTTAGCTGAATACGTTGTTTATGGTTTTTTTCCTCCCAGACAGCTCTCTCTCTCTCTCTCTCTCTCTCTCTCTCTCTCTCTCTCTCTCTCTCTCTCTCTCTCTCTCTCTCATAATTAAGTACTAATGATAATTTCTTACTTATTTTCCCCGGTGTTAGTAATAATGATTTTTCAGACTATCACAGCCTGAATGCAAAACTAATGATGATGTCTGACAATTTTTATTCGTAACCACTGTTTATGCTTGCATAGATGGACAGTTAGTGTTCTTACCTTGGTTAACAGATGAAATGTAGTGTAGATATTATAATCCCGATGACGCTAATTGGAGTCCAGACGCCACTGAAATTTCCCGCCAAATTCCCTGGCTCTCGAAGAATCTCGAGACGGCAACAATACAAATTGCCAAGTACCGCATTTTGTAGGAACTTGCTTCAAAACTATCCATAACTCAAAACCAATATGTTGTTAGTAACTTTTTTGGTGCATTACACTATCAGTGTAACAATATGGTGATTTAATACAGAGTAAAAGTTCATTTCATGACATGATCACACAAACTTACCAAGCCCATTTTAAGACAAAGTACAATAGAGGGTATATTATTCACAAAAAATACCCTGCCTCCTGCTGTAGAGGGGTATTTTTGAGCCATAGGGTGTTTTACATGTATATAAACCCCAGCTCACTCGTTATACCCTTTCTGTACCTTGAACTTTTTACAGTGTACTTAGATCTTTATGTGGGGATCTTGATTCAGAAAATCACTGTGTGTTGTACTTTGCTCCAACCCGAGGATATATTCTCGAACGAGTAATTCAGCTCAAAACTGAGATTCAATTGTTTTTGGATAAGGGGCACGATGTAGTACTGAAACTGAGGGATCTAAAATGGAATTCCGTTATGTGCTATTTAGTGGACATATTTTCACATATAAATGCCCTAAACACATCACTGCTAGGACCATTGAGTGAAAAAAGACAAGCATTTCGTAGCAAACTGAATTTTTGGTACTCAATATTGAAAACTGGTATAATAGCTGCGTTTCCTAAGTTAAGAGAGTTTTAGGGAGATACAAAATCTGTACTCTTGAGTGATATGTGAAGTATAATGAGTGCACGCTTAAATAGCCTGCATCTGGGGATGGAAGAAGATTTCCCTGAAATTAACCCACTCAACTATGTTTCTATTCAAAATCCATTCACATGTTCATCACCCTGATGAACATATCTCAGTTATATATTCTCTCCGTTTATTTTCAACCTTATTATATGTAAGCATTGTTTTATCTTTATTTTCAACAGAAGTAATAGTACTTTTTCATATATTTGTTTCAATAATAATTGAATAAAGGAAGGTTTAACCAACTGAAAGTTTGTTTTACATTAAACATGTTCAAAATAATAGATATGGTGCAGGGGTAACGAGCTGGCTACTAGCCAGGATTTTGGAAAAAGTGGGGTAATGAGCAAAAGTAATTGGGAACCACTGGCACACTATAACCTATGCAAACTGTTATGGGCATTCACACATCTTGACTATATTTGGGTACAATAGTTCATTAAAATTATTTATTTAGGTATCTTTTCTAACGCAAGCATGATGTATTTCTTATAAATGTTTACCTCTAATTTTATATTTTCATCACCGAATTATTGTTGTAACAACATAAATACTCTCTGGCCGTTATTTTAAGTAACTGATCTTAATATTTATCCTATTACAGTGAAGACAGCGCAAGTTATTGAACGAATCTTACGATATGCTAGTGCTTAGCTGGGAACGTCTAGATTTATCAGCTATGCTTTTGGCACCAAAACGTAATTCTAGCAAAAGATGCAAAAGTATTTTCTGCACAATGGCTTTTAATGACATTATTTTGACTTCAACTTTGAATATATAAGTAAGTGGGAGTAAGATCATGAAAGTAGATGGTAGCTAAGGAGATGGAGTTAGGAGTTCTAACATGGAGAGTAAAAGGACGAAATTTGTATAGGTATCTAAACCGAAATATAGAGAATAATGGTAGGATGAGAAAAGAGGTAATTCACAGGTAAGGAGAAAAGAGGAAGAAGCAGGAAGTTTAAAAAGGATTGGGAAGAAACTTGAGCTGTGTATGAAAGCCAAGAGGAGAATATTTGGGGAATTTTGAACCAACTTCGCCTTTTGGAAGTGTATTGTACATGTAAGGACAGTGAGACAAGCGTCACCAAGATCAACTGATACTTTATTCAAATGTGCATGGGAGTATATTACAAGGTGCGGACGGAAAAGTAGGATGGCGCTGGCGCCAAATCAGAATGAATTGCCCGCCAAAATATATGTGTTTTCTTACACTTACAAATATACGAATTATGAGTTAACAGAAACATGTAATGAAATGATACATATGTCAAAATGTAGCTCTGATAGAGCGGAATACATATACATGGGAAACCACGGTGTGGCGAAAGGAGTATTCAAATAAATGAGCAGTTTGTTGATTTTCTGGACGACGAAGGGAGCGGTGTCCTTACAAGTACTCCCCCCCCCCCCAAGACATCGGGCGGCGTATAGGGCTGATGATCAATCTTCGTATCTTTTCGGGCATCGGAGGGTTCCTCTTGTTTTTGAACGGAGGGGCGTGCCGGCGGTCGGCATAAGGATCTCTTCCTCTTGATTTTTCTTTCGTTGGGCACCTTGTTTTGAGGTGGAACTCTGGATCTGCCAGGTCCGGCGGAGGCGGTGTTGCTTCCTTCGAGAAATGCTGGTTTCACGCGGTCTATTGAGACCCAGTCCTCTTGGCCATGGACGTCGAGAAGGAAGGCTTTCGTTGTCCTCCTAATTACCCGGTAGGGGCCTCGATAAGGTCTAGTTAGTGGTTGTCGATGAGCATCGACACGGACGAAAACGTACCCGCAGTCATCCAGGTTTTTTGGCTTGAAGTGCTTGGTTCTGTCCTGGTAAGTTTTGAGACATGGCCTGAACTTCCTGGCGATGTCCCTTAGGTGATCCAGCTGCGTGTCGTCGGTTGATGAGGGAAAGAATTCGCCAGGAACTGCGAGCGCCTCCCCGTAAACCTTTTCGGCGGGCGAAGGTTCGCCGTCTGCGCGAGGGGCGGTGCGAAGGCCGAGGAGTACCCAAGGAAGTCGTGATTTCCAGTCCCCGTCGGTGCAGCTCGCCATCAGGGACGCCTTGAGGACGCGGTGAGTTCTTTCGACCATGCCGTTTGCCGCGGGGTTGTATGCCGTGGTGCTGTGGAGCGTCGTCCCCATCAGGTTCGCCAGAGTGAGCCATATTTCTGAGAGGAAAGCGGGGCCTCTGTCTGTCGTGATGTCGTCAGGAACGCCAAACCTGCTCACCCAGCTTGACAGGAGGGCTTCGGCGCATGCTTGAGTCGTAGCTTCGGTCATCGGCGATGCCTCCAACCACCTTGTGGAACGATCGATGATCATAAGCAGATAGCGAGCAGATCCAGAAGGGGGCAATGGTCCCACGACGTCGATGTGTATGTGACCGAAACGTCTTTTTGGCTGGGGGAAATCGCCTACCCCCGATTCGGTGTGACGGCTGACTTTGCTTGACTGGCAGTTGATGCATGACTTCGCCCATTCCCGGGCGTCCTTTTTTATCCCTGGCCAGACGAACTTCCCAGACAGAAGGCGAGCGGTGGTGCGTCCTGAGGGGTGTGAAAGTCCATGGATGATATCGAATATTTTCCTTCTGCAGGAGGCTGGTATCCAGGGACTTGGGCGGCCGGTGCTGGTGTCGCAAAGAATAGTTACTCCTGCTGGTCCGAGGGGAATCACACTTATCTTGAGCGCGGATGGCCCCGTCAGGTGATCCTGTGCTTCTCGGTCGGTGCGTTGTTCGGTTGCGAAATTGGCGTAGTCGATTCCCAGGTGGATTGCGTCAATTTCAATCCTTGAAAGGGCGTCCGCGACTGGATTTTTCTTTCCTGGGACGTAACGTATGGTGCACCCGAATTCGGCGATTGTTGCGAGATGACATTGTTGTCGGGAGGACCATGCGTCAGTCGATTTCGTAAAAGCGTGTACGAGGGGTTGATGGTCCGTCGCGATTGTGAAGGGAGTGCCCTCCAAGATGTGCCTGAAGTGGCGGACGGCGAGGTAGACGGCGAGGAGTTCCCTATCGTAGGTGCTGTATCTTGTTTCGGCGGGTTTCAATTTCTTACTGAAGAATGCCAGCGGTCGAGGAGAACCATCGACGAGTTACTCCAGCACAGCCCCACAGGCGACGTTGCTGGCGTCGGTCGTTAGTCGCAGGGGCGCGTTGTCGTCGAAATGAGACAGGGTGGTGGCATTCGCGAGGGCATCCTTCGTCCGGGCGAATGCCTGTTGCTGGGGCAAACCCCACTCGAGTTTTTTCGCTTTTCCTTTCAGGACGTTGTCGAGGGGTGACAGGGTTTGTGCGATGTTGGGGATGAAGCACCTATAGTAATTGACCATCCCCAGGAACTCCTGAAGTTGGCGGATGGTCGTAGGTATCGGGAACTTTCTGATGGCGTCGACCTTCGTTGTCATGGGTTTTACCCTGCACGAGGATACGCAGTGACCAAGGAAATCCACTCCTTCCGCACCGAACGTGCATTTGTCGAAACGTACGACCAGGCCATTCTCCTGTAGGTGTTTGAGGACGGTGCGGACGTGCCTCTGGTGTTCCTCCTTGGTTTTCGAGAATATCAGGATGTCGTCGACGTAGCAGACGCAGAAAGGTAGGTCACCCAGAATGCTATCCATTAATCGTTGGAAGGTCGCCCCGGCATTGCGTAGACCAAAGGTTGAGTATGCGAAGGTGTAGGATCCAAACGGCGTTACAATGGCAGTTTTCGGGATGTCTTCCGGAAATACGGGGACCTGGAAGTAAGACTTGAGGAGGTTCATCTTGGTAAAATACTTCGCGCCGTGCAATGCGTTCGTTAGGTCCTGCATGTTGGGCAGCGGGTAGTGATCGGGCGTTGGGATGAGGTTGAGGCGCCTGTAGTCGCCGCAAGGTCTCCAGGACCCGTCCGGCTTTTTTACCATGTGTAGGGGCGATGCCCATGGGCTCGATGCTTTCTTACAGATACCCATGCGTTCCATGTCCTCAAAGGCGCGTTTGGCATCCTTCAGTTTCTGGGGCGGTAGGCGGCGGAATTTGGCGTGAGTAGGAGGTCCTGTCGTTGTGATGTGGTGGTAGATCCCGTGCTTGGACGGGGAACCTGGCGAGTGTCGGAGCTCGGGCTTGAAAACCTCGGGAAATTCTTGTAGGAGGTCGACGTAGGGGTGCGTCGTTACGGCGGATACGGACATTGTTGCAGGGCCGTGTTCTAGGGTGCGGGACTGGCAGGTTCCCGTGTCGATGAGACGTTTGTTAGCGACATTGACGAGGAGTCTGTGGTGGGCGAGGAAATCCGCACCGAGGAGGGGGCGATTGACGTCAGCGATGGCGAAGGGCCAAGAATACGAACGGCCCATGATAGATATCTTGAGGGTCCTAATCCCATAGCACCGTATGGGAGATCCGTTGGCAGCGATGAGTGAGGGAGCGTTTTTGTCGGGACCACGGTCTAGGTCGGACTTGGAAGGTGGGAACGTTGACTGCATTGCGCCGGTGTCTACCATGAGTCTACGGTTGGAAATGGTATCGAGGATATAGAAACCATTCTTGTTTTGGTTACCTGCGGCTGCGATGGTGGCAGGTGGATGCTTCTGGCGTCGTCTTCTAGGGAAACTGCATGGTGCTCTACATTTCTTGGCATCGCTGCCGAACTGTTGGTGGTAGAAGCACCATGCTGGGTTAGTCCTAGGGTTCAGTCGTATTGGTTGCGGCGGTTTCTTTCTTGATAGAACATTGATCTCGTTGTCCTCAGGGGCCGTTGCCGAGGAGTCTATGGAAGAGCAGCTGCTGAAGGAGGAGAACAAAGGCGGTGTTGACGATGATGCTCCGAGGCGAGATGCTTTGGAGGCCTCGTGGAGCTTCTGAGCCTTCGACAGGAGTTCGTTCATCGGGAGCGTGTCGGCGTCTGTCAATCGGGCCCTTACGTCCTGTGGTAGGCGTCGAAGAAAGATCTCGCGAGATAAGCTAATCTCACGTCGTCAGCCGTTGCTGTCTGTTTCGGGGAGCAAGAGCAGGCTGGTTAACTCGTCCCACGCCTCGACAGGAGAGGTGTCACCCATGGGCTTGCCGGCGAGGTCCAGGACTTTCTGTGCCCTTGCTGAGACGGAGAGGGAGTAGATACCGATGAGTTTCGTTCTCAGGTCATCGTATGAAACTTGGCCGGCCTGGGCATCGAGCCATGGGGAAATCTTGTCGAATACCTCTTCAGGTATGGAGGTGAGAACGATGTCAGTCTTGGCGCAGGATTCGCTGAGTCTAGCGACACGGAAGAGTACGTCTGCTCTCAGGAACCAGGAAGCGGTGTTGTGTTGAGAAAAGGGCGGCAGTTTGACTTTGGGCGTGGAGGCGAGGCCGTTGGGTGCGATGGGCGTGTTGCTTCCTGCATCGTGGCCTGACGACGAGTCGGCGAAGAGGTGAGAAGTTGATATGTCGGTTAAGCTCATCCTACTGCCTTACATGCACCGAAGTGTGGGAGAACCAAAGGCAGGCTCATGCCTAAGGTAACGGAGTATAGAGAAGGTAACACGGCCGTAATGAGTCCGTTAATGGCAAAGCCAAAACTGCTGATGCTACTTTCAACTCCGGGGTCACCAGTTGTAAGGACAGTGAGACAAGCGTCACCAAGATCAACTGATACTTTATTCAAATGTGCATGGGAGTATATTACAAGGTACGGACGGAAAGGTAGGATGGCGCTGGCGCCAAATCAGAATGAATTGCCCGCCAAAATATATGTTTTCTTACACTTACAAATATACGAATTATGAGTTAACAGAAACATGTAATGAAATGATACATATGTCAAAATGTAGCTCTGATAGAGCGGAATACATATACATGGGAAACCACGGTGTGGCGAAAGGAGAATTCAAATAAATGAGCAGTTTGTTGATTTTCTGGACGACGAAGGGAGCGGTGTCCTTACATACATGTTATACGAGAATAGAATAGTTAAAAGTATTATGAAACTGTTTACGGAGTATACTGAACATGGCTAAAGAAACAGTGGAATGGGAAGAAATATGATGAATGCAGTAGTAATAGAAAGTTTAAGGTAATTTGAAAGATTTGAAAAGCTTCGGCACAAAGGAGTCATCTGTAAAATTAGAAATTAAAGCATGAATATTGCATTGAATGACATGTTTTTTTCTCTCCTTTTTTTGAGGTACCACTACTATGTGAATAGGCCTGGTAGAATACATATATATATATATATATATATATATATATATATATATTTATATATATATATACATATATATATACATATATATATATATACATATATATATATACATACATATATATATATATATATATATATATATATATATATATATATATATATATATATATATATGATTATATACAGTATATATATGCAGGTGTATATAAATACACGCAAACACACACACACACACACACATATATATATATATATATATATATATATATATACATATACATATACAAATATATACATATATGTGTGCGTGAATAGAAATCACGACAACTGACACATGAAAAGTACAAAATATGAATTATAGCCACGAAAAGGAATACAGAAAAGACTTGATTGGAGTCTGTACTTCCTTGACATGAACGGGCTCACAATGAGAATGTATATATAAGGATACTGTATTATTATTATTATTATTATTATTATTATTATTATTATTATTATTATTATATACAACCCTAGTTGGAAAAGCAGGATGCTATAAGCCCAGGGGCTCCAACAGGGAAAATAGCCCAGTGAGGAAAGGAAACCAGGAAATAAAAGAAGAAATTAAAATAAAATATTTAAGAACAGTAACATTAAAATAAAATATTCTAAGAACAGTAACAACATTGAAATAAATATTTCCTACATAAACTATAAATACTTTAACAAAACAGGAGGAAGAGAAATTAGATAGAATAGTGTGCCCGAGTGTACCCTCAAGCAAGAGAACTCTACCCCAAGGCAGTGGAAGACCATGGTACAGACTATGGCACTACCCAAGATTAGAGAACAATGGTTTGATTTTGGAGCGTCCTTCTCCTAGAATAGCTGCTTACCATAGCTAAGGAGTCTCTTCTACCCTTACCAAGAGGAAAGTAGCCACTGAACAATTACATTGTAGTAATTAACCCCATGATAGAAGAATTGTTTGGTAATCTGTGTTGTCAGGTGTATGAAGACAGAGGAGAATCTGTAAAGAATAGGCCAGACTATTTGGTGTATGTGTAGGCAAAGGTAAAATGAACCGTAACCAGAGAGAAGTATCCAAAGTAGTACTATCTGACCAGTCAAAGGACCCAATAACTCTCTAGCTGTAGTATATCCACGGGTGGGTGGTGCCCCGGCCAACTTACTACTGAAAAACAGACCATAGTTCAGATTTAAAGCCTGTCCTTTCACGGCTGTAATACAAACACACGCACACACATATATACTGTATAATACAAACACACACACACACACACACACACATATATATATATATATATATATATATATATATATATGTATACTTATATATATTATGATCGTGACGCAAGATAAATCGGTCGATTACCCTTTCAAATGGACGATGCATTGAAACCACTTGATAAATGATTGCATTAATTAATCTTGAAAGGATTCCATTTGTCTGTTTCTGGTTAAAGATCAACCAGACTGAATATCCGAAATAGACTTCAGGGTCACTCATTCTTGTTTGGGTATTTATGTTGACAAAGATCTTGGATATCCAGTTAACGTGATGCATATGAAAATAGCGCGAAATGATCAAGACAAAGGATACAGCTTACGCCTCCAGTTTCCTGAAATATTTGCCAAAAGAATATGATTTTTCGAATTTCGACTAAACGAAGGAGAATGTAATTATGGGATTAACCTACTATTTCTGCTTGTTATATTCTTTCCAAATTGTGTTAATTGTTATTTTGACAATAGTGTTTTCGCTAAAGAATAGTTTCATTCGTCTATTAGAAATTAATGAGAATATCTATAAGCTTTCAAATGTAACTGACTTTATCTGTTCTGCACGATTAGTACAAAGAAGGACAATCTAAATTTTATCAACATTTAAGTTATCGTTTCCAAGAATGACTAGATTGTGAAATGATCTCCCTAATCAGGCAGTTGAATCGGTGGAATCTTAATGTTTTTATGATTAAAAGGCTGACGTAAGTCTCTTTTTATAGTTTGTATATGGAAGATCTATTTTAATGTTATTACTGTTCTAAAAATATCTTATATTAATTGTTCATTACTTCTCTTGTCATTTATCTATCTCCTTATATCTTTTCCTCATTGTACTATTTTGCCTTGTTGGAGCGCTTGAGTTTATGGCATCCTAATTTTCCAACTAGGGTTGTAGCTTCGCTGGTAATAATAATAATAATAATAATAATAATAATAATAATAATAATAATAATAATAATAATAATAATGATAATAATAATAATAATGATAATAATAATAATAATAATAATAATAATAATAATAATGAACAGTTATAATGAAACAGTATAATGAAAGGGCTCTAATTTTCATAAATATTCATTCTCGTGACAAAGAGGTCGCTATATTCTTTAATACTTGGGTGACGGTGGAATACTACCATCTTGAACTTAGGGTGACAGTAGAAGATCATCCCGAACCTTGGAGGACAGTGGAAGATTATTATCATTAAACTTGGGGGACAGTTGAAGACTGTCATCTTGAACCTAGGGTGACAATGGAAGACTAGCATCCTGAACCTAGTTTAAAAGTCGAAGAGTATTGTCTTGACCCTGTAGTGCACGTGGAGGATACAAAGAGAATTAAAACAGACGCATAGTTATATATCTTTAATATACTACAAATTTTTCAGAGAAAACTGTTGCATCAAAGATCACATATAAAGGGAAGTTACCAAAAAGTTTAACCTTTAATCAGAAGACCAAAGAAACGGTCATTGATTTTTCTGAAAACAATAATTTGAAGTTTCTGGAACCCTAAGCGAAATTGCAAAGAGTTAACTTTCGTAATGATATTCAGTATTGGATGAAGGTAGAATAAGAAAATAAATTTGAAAATCTGAATGATTCCTATTCATATAAAATAAACATGACAATTAATTCTCTATGAGTATAGGAAAATAATTATATGCTTACACATTTCAAAATGCAACAATTACATATCCATTACACAGTTTATGTATCCAGAGCTGTATGCACATTTGAACATACATAATGCAGAAATACTGAGCTGTGGTTCCCTGGTTTCTAACCTTACTTATCAATGAAAAAAGGGGGACAACTTACCTATGGTGACCTGGTTGGAAATTATTCTTTTGATAATTAGTCAACTTCTACAGGTCAGAGTAAAAGACCAGCAGAACTAGAAGGTTTGCTAGAAATGTGTTTGATGATATATGTTACGTGTAGTTTATAGTTAGTTGTGGTAGGTCAAGGTAAGCAGACAATAAGGACATAGGGATCGTAACTTCAGTCAGGAATCATCTAAAAAAAAGTGAGTAGCGTTTATATAAAATTAATTATTTATTCGAAAGCAAAAAATACCCAAATACGCATAAGTACACAGATATTTACAATATACGTATATATTTATAAGAATAATAGTACCTGAGTTATAATATACTGTACATCTTTAAAACTAAGCTTTTGGAAATCTATTTCCATCATCAAAGCCTAAAAATTAGATACATTGTATAAGTGTAAGTTAAAACATATTTAGATAAATATTTAAAGCGAAAAATTTAAAACGAACACTCTTAAACTATGGAATAAATTAAAATGACTAAAAACTATAAAATGTTTAGTTTTAAGTCTTTTTATTTTGTTTCATAAAGTTTAAGAGTGTTTGCTTCAAAATTTTCGCCTTAGATATTTATCAAACTATGTTTTAACTTATACTTATACAATGTATCTATTTTTTAGGCTTTGATGATGTAAATAGATTTTCCAAAAGCTTTATAATAAAGATGTATATCATAACTCTGGTACTATATCATTCGTATTGAAACTCTGCTTTCCACGGAATAAATCAATAGCCGACATATATATATATATATATATATATATATATATATATATATATATAAATATATATATATATATATATATATATATATATATATATATATATATATATATATGTATATATATATACATATATATATATATATATATATATATATATATATATATATATATATTCATACGTATATATGAATATATAAATATGTGTATATATATGTATATATATATATATATATATATATATATATATATATATATATATATATATATATATATATATATATATACATACACATATATATATACATATACATATATATATATATATATATATATATATATATATATATATATATATATATGTAATATATATATACATATATATATATATATATATATATATATATATATATATATATATATATATATATATAAGGGTGACGTAAGCGAACTTTTGGGGAAAATATAAGGGAAACTTAGAAGAAGAATATCAATTGATTCTGGACATCTTAAGTTCGTTGCAACTCGCATTCACAAAGTTTTTGTGTTCTTAAAACTACCTCAGACTTATGTATTTGTAACGGTATTCCTTAACTGTCGGCACATATATTATTAACTAAAGCAAAGGGTCAAACAATTATGCTTATTTTACCAATGAGCGTCTTACGTCAAAAGCTCTGCAATTTTTCAAGTACATTTTTTTTTCGAAATATTAGGAGATAAGTGCTATTGTCGTTTATGAGTCTAGAAAATATGAACCGAGTAACAATAACTCTTAAAGGTTTCTGTTTTTTTTTTTTTTTTTTTTTTTTTTTTTTTTTTTTTTTTAATGTAAGAGTCTAGGAGGGTCACGCTACATAAGGACCCAGTGCTGATATATACAAGCTTATCGCTACTTGCGCTTTAGATTAATCATCTTACTACGATTACTTGGATGACAAATGCATCTTATGATAAACAAACAATTTCTGTAGCGTGAGTTGTTAAGATGATGATTTATGAATTTATTTATTCATGCATGAAATATTTCTCCTATTGTAATTTGTAAAAAGAGAAGATTTATTTCCAAGCAGGTTTATAAAAAATAGAATAAGTAGCCATAAGGAATTTTGAAGTCTTAACAGATCTTAGAAAATAAATAAAGAATAATATGCATGAAAGATGATAGAGACTTTAAGGCTATACGGAATTCAGGAGAGGTCAAATGTAAAAGTAAAGTCTAAATTAATGGCCTTAAGAAATGAAGACTTCGAGAAATGGTAAAGGAAGACTAAAGTGCCCTTGTACGTGATAAGGACTCTCAAACCTTACAGACTTTTAAAAAAGGATAAATGAGAGGTTAAAGAAAATGCTAAGTTGGAATAAAAATGGGGAAACATGAAAATATTATGATAGGCTGATTAGACAGTGACAATACCCTAGCAGGACAATACCCTAGAGACTGACCATATATACATATGATCAGCGCCCAAGCCCCCTCTCCACTCAAGCTAAGGCGAGGGAGGGTCAGACAATGGCTGTTGATGATTCATTATTGGGTCCCCCAAACACTCCATCCTTAGCTCATAAGGATGGTGAGGTAACAGACACTACAATAGTTGGGCAGATTACTGAAACAGTCTTTCACTTGGTGATACAAGCACCAAATTTGGCACGATTGTGCAGCAGGACCTACTTTTGAAAAAAATTACAATCTCCAACTTCAGAAACAAAATGGCCACCATTTTTCAAGATGGTCGCCTCTGACATGGGTGTACAGTAGAATTTAGCGTAAATGCTAATGTCATGATGCTATTTTTATGATCTATTCATGCAAATACATGTTTCTAGATACAGATAGTCTAATTCTGCATTCGCAATATCATATTTGTTTAATACTGTGATGATATAATGACAATTTTCTGACGAAAAACTACTCGGGTAAACTTACTGATGTGATATCATGTGCTAGCTATCATTCAATACAGCTATGCAGTACAGACTGAATTGGCTTGCTTGAATTTACCTTTGACCAGTCCTTTTACTCCTTGTATTTGCAGGAACACAGTTGTGTGAACTTCAGTGTGTAGCGGTAGCATTGGCATGGTCCCCGACATTGACCTGTGCAGCGACATTTCGTCAGCTGCTGGCACGACTGAGCAATGGGTGGGAGTATTGACCACAGAACTGCCCAGCCTTCACCATTCTTATGCCAGCCCCAGTTGGCAGGACTTTCAGGCTGCATTTCACACACTGTTGCCTGGCCCCATATACAAGCTGCCTGGAAGACAGAACGTTTAACATGCTGAGTGAGAGACGCACTGGTGGGTGGAATAGAATTGAAAGATCTCTGCTTTCGAGCAAACAAGTGCAGTCTTGCCTCATCAACCTTGGTCGTGTTGCTGTGCTTGTCGTACATGGTGACAACAAACTTTTCAAGGATTTTGAAGTCGGCATCTTCTATGGTAGGTGGATATTGGCTGAGCTTCTTGAAGACTGGGCTCACTTCAGGGCAAACAGCCCATGTTTGTCATGCCGTTGTCTTGCCTCTACCTCGAAAGGCTGATACCACATCACAGCCAGTGAAGGCATGAAAGAAGCACATACCAATAACTTTCTCTTGACCAAGACTGTCTACTAGATCGTGAACAGGAAACCACATAGTCTCTTGACCTGCATCCTGAAGAGTTGCAAACACACTGACTGCGATCACCAGAATATCTGTGTCACATGCTTTGATCAATACAGACTTTTTCTGATGCTTGACCGCATGAAGAGCATGTGTGAATATCCTGGAGTCACCTTCTTCATGGTTACAAGCACTTAGGCCTTCAAGATTGATGGTCTTGTTTGACAATGCCTGTTCACCCTTGGCCACAACTACAGCATTATTGGGACACATGGACACAATCTTGTCTGCTAGGTAGTCAAATAGCTCAGTCTTATTCTCGCTGTCTCTGAGGAACCTCGACCAGATGGGTGGTAGCTTGGTTTTGTCTGTCACTCTGCG
The DNA here is from genome assembly GCF_036898095.1 of Palaemon carinicauda. Taxonomy (NCBI): domain Eukaryota; kingdom Metazoa; phylum Arthropoda; class Malacostraca; order Decapoda; family Palaemonidae; genus Palaemon; species Palaemon carinicauda. The sequence goes on along the minus strand of NC_090742.1, from coordinate 79,303,149 downwards.
CCGAGTTCCTTTGCCATGCTTTGACCTCGTTTCAGCCTTGAGGCTCGATGTCTTGTATACATCAAAAATGATATCTGTTCGCTCCTACTTCAATGAATAGTTTTGGATCTTAAGCACTACGTCACAAACAGCATATTCTTCAAAGGTCTTTGATGTCTTTGGAGACAGCGAGTGGACAAGAGCAGAACCATCAATTATGAAAGTGTCACAGTCAGGCTGAGTTTCAGGAACAGAAATGATATCTTCCTGAATGCCGACAAGGTCAGACTTCTTTCCAGGATAGAGATTCCCTGTGTCACTCAGTGCTGCAGGAAAAGACTGATTCTCATGCTTGAAGAATTCTGAAAGATCACACTCTCGTGCTTGGCATGATATGAACAGCTGTGAGAACAGGTTGCAGTCACTTTTCAGTACCTGCTTCTTCTTGTCACTGGAAGCTACAGCTGCTTGTTGGTGGAAGAAGTCAGTTTTGTTCTTTTTGATGGGCTTGTAGAAGGAAGCCTCATCACCTAGACCATTGAAGAAGTCTTTAAAGGCATCTTCGCCTTTCTCAAAGTGACTACGAACAAGCTCTGCAGCACTGGGATGTGCAATGATCTTTGTGTCCAATGAAAGAAGGTCCTTGGACTCCTCTAGGAAAGGATTGCCAAGGTCCTTCATTGCACCACTCAATTTCTTGACCCTGTCAATGAATGACTTCTGAGACTGGATGGTCTGCTCATGATGTCTGATATCCTCATTCCCTGCTTTGGCCTGGGAAGCCAACTCATATTGGTTGACCAGCTGGCAACCTCTGGTCCAGACACCATCCATCGTCTCAGTGCAGATGGATCCTCAGTAATGCCAATGGCACCACCATCACCTTTGACCACTGCATTAGCCTGTTCATGAGCTTGGTCGATGTCTATGCTAGAAAACTCTCTGTGAGTCTTGTAGACCACAAACTTGCCAAGTTGGAATTCATGGAACACCGCAGGATGAGTGTCTTCTAAGGAGACCATGTCTCTGAGGTAAACGGGGAGCCATCTAGCATAGTTCACATTGTTGTTTGCGAGGAAGAAGGGCATAAGAGCAGATAGTGCTTCGCAGTACAATGTGAAGTTAGCCTCTCTGAAAGACCTGACCAATGAGAACACAGCCAACTCCATTGACAGGACAAGCTCCCAGAACTGGAACTGGGGGCTCACTTTCCTCCGTGCCTCAGATCCAGACGAGATGGTTCTACCTTGATTGGCAATAGGTTGATTGCCTGAAATTTAGTTATGCTCACGGCTATCATGGAATAGCCATCAGAGCTACATGCATAACGTGTTGGAGGAGACTTAAGCTTTTCTTTCGTGTCTGTCTGACAGAGACAACACTTTCCCCAGTCAGTTTTGGCTCCACTACTCAATGGGTTGTTCGCAGACATCTTGTGTATACAGTTAAAGGCCGAGGGTCTATCCTTTTACTGCCTAACTGTACAAAACATCTAAGCACATTGATGTAAGGGACGCAACTTGGTTCAGGCACCTGGTGCCCTACACCTAGCCCGATGGTTCATCCAACGCCGTTTAGATCCCATGCGAACTCTATGCCTTCCGGGTGACTAAAGCCCCGTCACCCTTGGCTCGGCTCTCCTGCGCTGGCACATCCTGTCAATTCAGGTGCGGCTATCTAACAACTACACTACAACTAACTACATTTTCTAGTTGAGATGCATATGGGGCTAATTAGATAGCATTTGGGAAACTAAAGTATACTACTGTTAAGTTAGTTCGGACTGCAACAATTAGTAATAACTACAACTACAGTTAGTACACTACAAGCCAGCGTTGAACCCCATGCTGAGTTTCACAGCAGTGATGTCACCAGTGTGCCCTGGTTGTGCTTTGACATCACTCTCATAAAAGCAATACAAACATATGTAGCATTTGATTACATCAATGAAATACATAACCATGGACCTTTAAGTTTTGACAACACAGCTTACAAAGACAGATTTTGGTTAAAAAAACATTTACAGCCATTTAACAGCCACCATCTTGAAAAAGGGTGGCCTTATTTGAATTCAAAACATACAAATAAGTTCAGCTTGGTAAAATACATCCAGATTACTGTTCAGAACATTTAGAAATAATACATATTGGAGTTCCACTTAGCAAATAACGCTGATAGGATTTCGCCATGGCGGCCATCTTGAAAAGTGGCAGGCATTTTGGATTTTCAGCTGGAGATCGTACTTTCCTTGAAAAGTAGGTCCTGAGCATCATTTGTGCCAAATTTGGTGCTTGTATCATCAAGTGAAAGATTCTTATGAAAAATTGAGCCAATCTGCCCTACTAAAGAAACTATCGAGCTTGAGTGGGTCTCGAACCCTAGTCCAGCAGATCGTCAGAAAATTACGTTTCCAATAATCTACCACAAATGGAAAGCACTGCAAAGCTTTGAGAACTTGAGGAAAAGAAGAATAGACAAAACAGAAAAGGCATAGGATGGGGGCAAACCTATTTGCTAGCAGAAATCTGGTTATGAGTGTGTAATTGGCGGAAAGTATATCAAATCATTCCTTATTTGTTGAGTGGTTAGTAATTTTGTTTGTATTAGAAAATAATTGATTTAAGTAGATAACACTTTTAAATATCATAAATGAAATAAAATTATAAATGTTTTCAGAAATTTAAGGTATTATAGAATACAGAAAACCCGACTATTCTGGGATGTCATTGCTTCACCAACTCTATTGTCATTCCAAATATTCTCGCGGAAAACATGTAAAAGGAAATGATAAAACTATTCATCTCTTAAGACAAATATAACCCATTGAAATTATTGCATTAAAGCATAGATAGATGAAATAATCTTATTCTACGTGAACGAAGCATTGATAAAACTCTGTAACTGTGACGTCATGCGAAGCAAACCCCAGAACGGTAATATAACTCTCGTCCTGCCTTTAATAACTGCTCACATTTTCATCAGACGGACGCGGTCTCCGGCATCACTGTTGCTTCAGATGTTGACTGAATCCAGCACAGACAGTGTAATAGAAGTTACAAAATCCTAGATGCTGATCCCCCCCCCCTCTCTCTCTCTCTCTCTCTCTCTCTCTCTCTCTCTCTCTCTCTCTCTCTCTCTCTCTCTCTCTCATGAACACTGTTGCAACATAGTTTCCACGCTCAAGGTTAATGCAGATTCACAGTTAGATTAATATGAGATGAAATATCGTGTATTAGAACTGAATGCACACGAGCGTACATAAACGCATACATCTCAGACAGGGCGGATGCAGACTATAGCGCGCACATGCAAGACTAGAATAAAAAAAAACTCCCCCTCCCCCCGGTTGCGATGAAATATAAGAATATAAAATCATTATCTGTCTCATTTCGAAAGGATCAAACCCTACTGTCATCATACAGCTCATACTGGGGGTGGGGGGGGGGGGGGCAGGGAATGTCATGGAGTGACAGCAGCGCCGCCAGCGGTGACCTCGATCGTCACTTCCCTTTCGTCATTATCGTCGGCGTTGTCGTCGTGAAGCAGAATGCATTGAAACGTGTTGCTACGTGCCTGAAACAACGAGTGATCTTTGACCTACAACGACTTCTCTTGGGTAATTCATTGTCATCAAGCAGAAAAGCATAATTGAAGTGAACGTCTCCGGCATCCTCATCTTTTTTTCCCTTGGGGCGAGTAAATAAAAATGGTGAGGTTCTGTTTTCCCCTTTTCCAGATCACTCTTCGTATAAAGATGAAAATGTCCTTTTTATGCCGAGATGCGATACGAGCACGGCATGTCTTCAAGGCTGCTAGACTAAATGATTCAGGAATGTGCTACGAAGCTCTCTCTCTCTCTCTCTCTCTCTCTCTCTCTCTCTCTCTCTCTCTCTCAACTATATGTTAAGGAAACGCATTAGTTACGAGGTTTGCCACGTTCTTTTTCTAGCAAAAAAAAAAAGAAAAAAAAAAAAACGATTTAAACAAGCGGCGAACAAGACCGCATATAATTTAAAACATATTTTCCCTCAGCAAAACCGGCACGTGGGGACGCCTGAAGAACCGAAACCAAAACATAATGATCACTTTATGAACATTCTTAGTAACAATTCATCTGTGGAGAAGATCCCAAACAAAGATTTAGCCAACAGAAATAGCCTGTTATTATAGTAGAGAACCTCCAATGGTAGCCAGTCGACAAAGAAACCCCAGACAATAACCAAACACAAGCACACATGGCAAAGATCTATCCATAAATATCTTGAAGCAACTGTGAAATGGTTTCTGAGCTTTTCGAGGAAGCTTTCATTATGATAAGCAACCAACTTGCGACTATGATTAAAGTTCAAGGTCTAGAAATTCTTACATGATTACCTGGAACCTGATGACGTTTTTTTTTTCTTATCGTTGGAGATTTGGATCAGCTCATATGTCGATCAGATATTCCTGGTTTAGATTTCTGGGTAATATGAGAGTACTCCGTTCGTTTCCAGGTTAAGCT